>NW_018397788.1:5010-5267 GCF_002168275.2 Theobroma umbraticum | reverse complement strand
TAAGGCTTTTAAAGGAATGAGTGACTATAATTGGACTTTTCTTGCCAATGAATTCATTTTTCCTCATGTTTCTCAAGCTAGACAATCAATTATAATATGTTTTAACTAAAAATGCAAAAATATTTGAACTTAAAATCAATTATGAGATTGTAAGACCATTTAAAGTGTGTAATAAGGCTTTCAAAAAAATGAGTGACTATTAATAGACTTTTCTTGCCAATGAATGACTTGTCGTTTATGTTTCTTGATGTTGACAT
>NW_018397788.1:4880-4990 GCF_002168275.2 Theobroma umbraticum | reverse complement strand
CCAAAAATGTGCAAAGAATTCAAATTTCAATCAATTTGGAGATTACAAAACCATAAAAAGTGAGTATTAAGGCTTTTGAAGGAATGGGTGACTATAAATGGACTTTTCTT
>NW_018397788.1:4605-4780 GCF_002168275.2 Theobroma umbraticum | reverse complement strand
TTTAAAGTGTGTAATAAGGCTTTTGAAGGAATGGGTGACTATTAATAGACTTCTGTTGACAATGAACGTCTTTTCATTAATTTTTCCTGATGTTGACATTCAATTATAATCTTTTTTAACCAAAATGTGAAAAGAATTCAAATTTCAATCAATTTGGAGATTACAAAACTATTTA
>NW_018397788.1:4440-4593 GCF_002168275.2 Theobroma umbraticum | reverse complement strand
AGGCTTTTTGAAGGTATAGGTGGCTATAAATGGACTTTTCTTGCCAATGAATGCCTTTTTTCCCATGTTTCTCAAGGTAGACATTCAATTCTAGTCTCTTTTAACAAAAATGGACAAAAATTTAACTTAAAATTAATTATTAGTTTATAAAAC
>NW_018397788.1:4271-4430 GCF_002168275.2 Theobroma umbraticum | reverse complement strand
AAGTAATAAGGCTTTCGAAGGCTTGAGTGACTATAAATAGACTTTTTGCACCAATGGTTGGCCTTTGCTTCACGTTCCCCAAGGTAGTCAATCAATTATAGCCTTTTTAAACCAAAAATGTAAAAACATTCAACTTAAAATAAATTTTGAGATCATAAA
>NW_018397788.1:3706-3876 GCF_002168275.2 Theobroma umbraticum | reverse complement strand
AGAATTCAAATTTCAATCAATTTGGAGATTACAAAACCATTTAAAGTGAGTATTGAGGCTTTTGAAGGAATAGGTGACTATAAATAGACTTTCCTTGCCAATGAATTCCTTTTTCCTTGCGTTTCTCAAGATTGACTTTTAGTTATAGTCTGTTTTCACCAAAAATGTAA
>NW_018397788.1:3424-3579 GCF_002168275.2 Theobroma umbraticum | reverse complement strand
GCAATGGGTGACAATAAATAGACTTTTCTTGCCAATGAATGCCTTTTTCATTACATTTATCGAGGTAGACATCAATTCTAGTATGTTTTACCCAAAAATTTGAACAAGTTCAACTTAAAATCAATTATGGCATTGTAAAGTCATATAAAACGAGT
>NW_018397788.1:2848-3324 GCF_002168275.2 Theobroma umbraticum | reverse complement strand
TTAAACGAATGGGTGACTATAATTGCACTTTTCTTGCTAATGAATGCCTTTTTCATCACGTTTCTCAAGTTAGACATTCAATTATAATAGGTTTTACCCATAAGTGTAAAAAAAATTGAACTTAAAATCAATTATGAGATTATAAGACCATTTAAAGTGTGTAATAAGGCTTTTCAAGGAATGGGTAGCTATTAATGGATTTTTCTTGCCAATGAATGCCTTTTCGTTCATGTTTCTTGACGTTGACATTTAATTATAATCTTTTTTAATTAAAAATATTCAAAGAATTCAAATTTCAATCAATTTGGAGATTAGAAAACCATAAAAAGTAAGTATTAAGGCTTTTAAAGGAATGGGTAACTATAAATGGACTTTTCTTACCAATAAATACCTTTTTCTTTGCGGTTCCTGATATTGACATTCAATTATAGTCTGTTTAACCAAAAATGTATAAAACTTCATCTTAAAATCAATTA
>NW_018397788.1:2076-2750 GCF_002168275.2 Theobroma umbraticum | reverse complement strand
ATGAGGCTTTTGAAGGAATGAGTGACTATAAATAGATTTTTCTTGCCAATGTATGCCTTTTTGTCCATGTTTCTTGAAGTTGACATTCAATTATAATCTGTTTTAACGAAAAATATGCAAAGAATTCAAATTTAAATCAATTTTGAGATTATAAAACCAAATAAAGTGAAAAAAAAGGCTTTTGAAGGAATGGGTGAATATAAATGGATTTTTCTTTCCAATAAATGCCTTATTCATTACATTTGTCGAGGTAGACATCAATTCTAGCCTATTTTAACCAAAAATGTAAAAAAGTTCAACATAAAATCAATTATGGCATTATAAAACCATGTAAAGCGAGTAATAAGGCTTTTTAAAGGTATGGGTGGCTATAAATGGACTTTTCTTGCCAATGAATGCTTTTTTCCTCATGTTTCTCAAGGTAGACATTCCATTCTAGTCTTTTTTAACCAAAAATATAAAAACATTCAACTTAAAATTAATTATTAGTTTATAAAACTATTTAAAGCAAGTAATAAGGCTTTCGAAGCCTTGAGTGACTATAAATGGACTTTTTGTGCCAATGGTTGGGCTTTGCTTCACATTCCCCAAGGCAGTCAATAAATTATAGCCTTTTTAATATAAAAATGTAAAAAAATTCAACTTAAAATCAATTTTGAGATCATAAAGCCATG
>NW_018397788.1:1895-2066 GCF_002168275.2 Theobroma umbraticum | reverse complement strand
AATAAGGCTTTTCAAGGAATGGGTGACTTTAATTAGACTTTTCTTGCCAGTGTATGCCTTTTTCTTCATGTTTCTCAAGCAAGACAATCAATTATAATATGTTTTAAACAAAAAAGAAAAAATATTTGAACTTAAAATCAATTATGAGATTATAAGACCATTTAAAGTGTG
>NW_018397788.1:1320-1463 GCF_002168275.2 Theobroma umbraticum | reverse complement strand
AAATGGATTTTTCTTGCCAATGTATGCCTTTTTCTTCGTGTTTCTTGAGGTTGACTTCCAATTATAATCTTTTCTAACTAAAAATGTAGAAAGACTTCAAATTTAAATCAATTTTGAGATTATAAAACCATTTAAAGTGAGTA
>NW_018397788.1:1069-1236 GCF_002168275.2 Theobroma umbraticum | reverse complement strand
CTTAAAATCAATTATGGCATTGTAAAGTCATATAAAACGAGTAATAAGGCTTTTCGAATTAATGGGTGACTATTCATGGACATTTCTTGCCAATAAATACTTTTACTTTCATGTTTCTTGAGGTTGACATTGAATTATAATCTTTTTTAACCAAAAATGTATAAAGA
>NW_018397788.1:0-785 GCF_002168275.2 Theobroma umbraticum | reverse complement strand
TTAAAATCAATTATGGCATTATAAAACCATTTAAAGCGAGTAATGAGGCTTTTGGAGGTATGGGTGATTATAAATGGACTTTTCTTACCAATGAATGCTTTTTCCTTCATGTTTCTTGAGGTTGACATTCAATTATAATCTGCTTTAACCAAAAATGTACAAAGAATTCAAATTTAAATCAATTTTGAGATTATAAAACCATTTAAAGTGAGTAACAAGGCTTTTAAACGAATGGGTGACTATAATTGGACTTTTCTTGGTAATGAATACCTTTTTCTTCACGTTTCTCAAGCTAGACATTCAATTATAATATGCTTGACCTAAAAATGTAAAACAATTTGAACTTAAAATCAATTATGAGATTATAAGACCATTTAAAGTGTGTAATAAGGCTTTTGAAGGAATGGGTGACTATTGACTTCTCTTGACAATGAACGCCTTTTTATTCATGTTTCTTGATGTTGACATTCAATTATAATCTTTTTTAACCAAAAATGTGAAAAGAATTCAAATTTCAATCAATTTGGAGATTACAAAACCATTTAAAGTGAGTATTAAGGCTTTTGAAGGAATTGGTGACTATAAATTGACTTTTCTTGCCAATGAATATCTTTTTCTTTATCTTTCTCGAGATTGACATTCAATTATAGTCTGTTTTAACTAAAAATGTACAAAACTTCAACTTAAAATCAACTGTGGCATTATAAAACTATTTAAAGCAAGTAATGATGCCTTTAAAGGAATGGGTGACTATAAATGGATTTTTCTTGCCAATGTATGCCTTT
>NW_018397787.1:6505-6629 GCF_002168275.2 Theobroma umbraticum | reverse complement strand
AATCAATTATGAGATTATAAAACTATTTAAAGTGAGTAATAAGGTTTTTGAAGGGATGGGTGACTATAAATAGACTTTTCTCGCCAATGAATGCCTTTTTCTTCATGTTTCTTGAGGTAGACAT
>NW_018397787.1:6414-6495 GCF_002168275.2 Theobroma umbraticum | reverse complement strand
TATGTTTTAACCAAAAATGTACAAAGAATTCAACTTAAAATGAATTTTGAGATTATAAAACTATTTAAAGTGAGTAATAAA
>NW_018397787.1:6255-6404 GCF_002168275.2 Theobroma umbraticum | reverse complement strand
GAATGGGTGACTATAAATGGACTTTTCTTATTAATGAATGCCTTTTTATTCACATTTCTTAAGATAGGTGTTCAATTATAATCTATTTTGACCAAAGATTTACAAAGAATTTAACTTAAAATTAATTATGAGATTATAAAACCATTTAA
>NW_018397787.1:6121-6245 GCF_002168275.2 Theobroma umbraticum | reverse complement strand
AAGGCTTTTGAAAGAATGGGTGACTATAAATAGACTTTTTTAATCAATGAATACCTTTTTCTTCATGTTTCCTAAGCTAGACCTTCAATTATAATCTGTTCTAATCAAAAATATAAAAAAATTC
>NW_018397787.1:5896-6111 GCF_002168275.2 Theobroma umbraticum | reverse complement strand
CAATTATGAGATTATAAAACCACTTAAAGTGAGTAGAAAGGCTTTTGAAGGGATGGGTGATTATAAATGTACTTTTTTTGCTAATGAATATCTTTTTCTTCATGTTTATCAAGGTAGACATTTAATTATAATATGTTTTAATGAAAAATGTACAAAGAATAGAACTTAAAATCAATTTTGAGATTATAAAATCATTTAAAGTGAGCAATAAGGCT
>NW_018397787.1:5413-5599 GCF_002168275.2 Theobroma umbraticum | reverse complement strand
ATTATGAGATTATAAAACCATTTAAAGTGAGTAGTAAGGCTTTTGAAGGGATGAGTGACTATAAATGGACTTTTTGTGCCAATGAATGGCTTTCACTTCACATTCCCCAAGGCAGACAATTAATTATAGCCTTTTTTAATCAAAAATGTAAAACAATTCAAAGTAAAATCAATTATGACATTATAA
>NW_018397787.1:5338-5403 GCF_002168275.2 Theobroma umbraticum | reverse complement strand
AGCAAGTAATAAGACTTTTGAAAGAATAGGTGACTATAAATGGACTTTTCTTACTAATGAATGCC
>NW_018397787.1:5235-5328 GCF_002168275.2 Theobroma umbraticum | reverse complement strand
TGTTTCTTGAGGTAGACATTTAATTATAATCTGTTTTAACTAAAAACATACAAAGCATATAACTTAAAATCAATTTTGAGATTATAAAACCAT
>NW_018397787.1:4930-5225 GCF_002168275.2 Theobroma umbraticum | reverse complement strand
TGATAAGGCTTTTGAAGGAATGAATGACTATAATGAACTTTTTTTGCCAATGAATATCTTTTTCTTCACATTTATCGATGTGAAAATTCAATTATAATCAGTTTTAACCAAAAATGTTAAACAGTTCAATTTAAAATCAATTATGAGATTATAAAACCCTTTAAAGCGAGTAATAAGGCTTGTTGAGGAAATGGGTGACTATAAATGGAGTTTTCTTGCCAATGAACACCCTTTTCTTTACGTTCCTTGAGGTAAACATTCAATTATAATATATTTTAACCAAAAATGTAAAAAT
>NW_018397787.1:4737-4920 GCF_002168275.2 Theobroma umbraticum | reverse complement strand
AAATCAATTATGAGATTATAAAACATTTTAAGCGAGTAATAAGGCTTTAAAAGAATAGAAGACTATAAATGGACTTTTGTTCTCAATGAATGACTTTTTCTATACGTTTTCCGAGAATACAATTATAGTCTGTTTTAATGAAAAATGTAAAAAATTTAGCTTAAAATCAATTATGAGATTATA
>NW_018397787.1:4542-4727 GCF_002168275.2 Theobroma umbraticum | reverse complement strand
AAGCGAGTAATAAGGTTTTTGAAGGAATAGGTGATAATAAATATATATTTTTTGCCAATGAATGTCTTTTTCTTCACGTTTCTTAAAGTATACATTCAGATATAATCTGTTTTAACCAAAATATACAAAGAATTCAACTTAAAATTAATTTTCATATTATAAAACTATTTAAAGTGAGTAATAAG
>NW_018397787.1:4386-4532 GCF_002168275.2 Theobroma umbraticum | reverse complement strand
GAACGGGTGACTATAAATGGACTTTTTTTACCAATGATTACCTTTTTCTTCATCTTTCTTGAGGTAAACATTCAATTATAATCTGTTTTAGCTAAAAATGAACAAAGAATTCAATATAAAATTAATTTTCAAATTATAAAACTATT
>NW_018397787.1:4050-4376 GCF_002168275.2 Theobroma umbraticum | reverse complement strand
AATAAGGCTTTTGAAGGAATGAGTGTCTATCAAAGGACTTTTCTTGTGAATGAATGTCTTTTTCTTCACGTTTCTCAAGGTAGACATTCAATTATAATCTATTTGAACTAAAATGGACAAAGAATTCAACATAAAAATAATTTTGAGATTATAAAACTATTTAAAGCAAGCAATAAAGCTTTTGAAATAATGAGTGACAATAAATGGACTTTTCTTACCAATGAATGTCTTTCTCTTTACGTTTCTTAAGGTAGACATTCAATTACAATTTTTTTTAACCAAAAATGTAGAAAAATTCAGCTTAAAATCAATTATGAGATTATAAA
>NW_018397787.1:3758-4037 GCF_002168275.2 Theobroma umbraticum | reverse complement strand
AGTAATAAGGCTTTTGAAAGAATGAGTGACTATAAATGGACTTTTTTGCCAATGCATGCATTTTTTTCTTTATGTTTCTTGAGGTAGACATTCAACTATAATCTGTTTAAGCTAAAAATGTAAAGAAATTCAACTTAAAATTAATTATAAGATTATAAAACTTTTTAAAGCGAGTAATAAGGCTTTTGAAAGAATTGGAGACTATAAATGGGCTTTTCTTCTAAATGAATGATTTTTTTTACACGTTTCTAGAGGCAGACATTCAATTATAGTCTATTT
>NW_018397787.1:3329-3748 GCF_002168275.2 Theobroma umbraticum | reverse complement strand
TATAAAACAATTCAACTTAAAACCAATTATGACATTATAAAACTATTTAAAATGAGTAATAAGGCTTTTGAATGAATGGGTCACTATAAATGGACTTTTCTTGCTAATGAATTCTTTTTGCTTCACATTTCTCAAGATAAACATTCAATTATAATCTGTTTTAATAAAAAATACAAAACAATTCAATTAAAATCAATTATGAGATTATAAAACTTTTTAAATGGAGTATTAAGGCTTTTGAAGGAATGGGAGACTATGAATGGACTTTTCTTTCTAATGAATAGCTTTTTTTACATGTTTCCTAAGGCAGGCATTTAATTATAGTCTATTTTAGTAAAAAATACAAAAACAATTTGACTTAAAATCATTTATGAGATTATAAAATCATTTAAGGTGAGGAATAAGGCTTTTGAAGGAAT
>NW_018397787.1:2855-3319 GCF_002168275.2 Theobroma umbraticum | reverse complement strand
AAATGGACTTTTCTTGTCAATGAATAGCTTTTTTTTCATGGTTCTCGAGGTAAACAATTAATTATAATCTGTTTGAACTAAAAATGTAAGAAAAATTGAACTTAAAATCAATTTGTAGATTATAAAACTATTTAAAGTGAGTAATAAGGATTTTGAAGGAATGGTTAACCATAAATAGACTTTTCTTGCTAATGAATGCGTTTTGCTTCACATTTCTTGAGGTCGACATTCAAATATTGTCTATTTTAACCAACAATGTAAAAAAATTTAACTTAAAATCAATTACGAAAATATAAAACCATTGAAAGCAAGTAATAAGGCTTTTGAGAGAATGTGAGACAATAAATAGATTTTTTTTCTTAATGAATGGCTTTTTCTACTTGTTTTTTGAGGTAAGCATTCGATTATAGTCTTTTTTAATGAAAAATATAAAAAAATTGGACTTAAAATCAATTATAATATTA
>NW_018397787.1:2673-2845 GCF_002168275.2 Theobroma umbraticum | reverse complement strand
TAAAGTAAGTAATAAGGCTTTTAAAAAAATGGGTAACTATAAATGAACTTTTCCTATCGATGAATTTTTTTTTCTTCACATTTCTCGAGGTAAGTATTCAATTATAGTCTTTTAACTTAAAATGTAAAAAATTAAACTTAAAATTAATTTTGAGATTATAAAACTATTTAAA
>NW_018397787.1:2504-2663 GCF_002168275.2 Theobroma umbraticum | reverse complement strand
AGGCTTTCGAAGGCTTCAGTGACTATAAATGGACTTTTCGTGTCAATGGTGGGCTTTTGCTTAATGTTCCCCAAGGAAGACATTCAATTTTAACCCTTTTTAACAAAAAATGTAAAAACTTTCAACTAAAAATCAATTATGAGATTATAAAACCATTTA
>NW_018397787.1:2242-2494 GCF_002168275.2 Theobroma umbraticum | reverse complement strand
TAAGGCTTTTAAAGAAATTGGTGACTATAAATGGACTTTCTTACCAATGAATGTCTTTTTCTTCATATTTTCTATGGTAGACATTCAATTATAATCTATTTTAACAAAAAATATACAAAAAATTTAAATTAAAATCAATTTTTAGATTATAAAACCATTTAAAGTGAGTGATAAGGCTTTTGACAAAATGAGTGACTATAAATGTACTTTTCTTGCTAATGAATGCTTTTTTCTTCATGTTTCTTAAGGTAG
>NW_018397787.1:2004-2232 GCF_002168275.2 Theobroma umbraticum | reverse complement strand
ATAGTCTGTTTTAACAAAAAATGTAAAACAATTCTACTTAAAATCAATTATGGCATTATAAAACTATTTAAAGCGAATATTAAGGCTTTTAAAGGTATAGGTGGCTATAAATGGACTTTTCTTACCAATAAATGCTTTTTTCACTACGTTTCTCTAAGTAGACATTCAATTATAATTTGTTTTAATAAAAAATATACAAAAAATTCAACTTAAAATCAATTTTGAGAT
>NW_018397787.1:1874-1994 GCF_002168275.2 Theobroma umbraticum | reverse complement strand
TTTAAAGCGAGTAATAAGGCTTTTGAGAGAATGAGTGACTATAAATGGACATTTCTTACCGGTAAATACTTTTTTCTTAACGTTTCTCATGGTAAACATTCAATTATAGTCTGTTTTAAC
>NW_018397787.1:1687-1864 GCF_002168275.2 Theobroma umbraticum | reverse complement strand
AAAAAATTCAACTTAAAATCAATTACGACCTTATACAACCATTTAAAGCGAGTAATGAGACTTTTGAAGGAATGGGTGACCATAAATATACTTTTCTTGTCGATGAAAGCTTTTTACTTCACGTTTTCTATGGTAGGCATTGAATTATAGTCTTTTTTAATGAAAAATGTAAAAAAA
>NW_018397787.1:1311-1677 GCF_002168275.2 Theobroma umbraticum | reverse complement strand
AATCAATTATGACATTATAAAATTATTTAAAGCGAATGATAAGGCTTTTGAAAGAATGGGTGACTATAAATGGACTTTTTCTACCGATGAATTCGTTTTTCTTCACGTTTCTCAAAGTAGACATTCAATTATAGTATGTTTTAATCCAAAATGTAAAAAATTAAACTTAAAATTAATTTTGAGATTATAAAACCATTCAAAGGGAGTAATAAGGCTTTTGAAGGCTTTAGTGACTATAAATGGATTTTTTATGCCAATGGTGGGCTTTGCATTCACCTTTCTCAAGGTAGACATTCAATTATAACCCTTTCTAACTAAAAATGTAAACAATTTAAACTTAAAATCAATTATGAGATTATAAAACCA
>NW_018397787.1:1015-1301 GCF_002168275.2 Theobroma umbraticum | reverse complement strand
GTGATAAGGCTTTTGAAGAAATGGGTGACTATAAATGAACTTTTCTTACGAATGAATGTCTTTTTCTTCACATTTCTCAAAGTAGACATTCAATTCTAATCTATTATAACAAAAAATGTACAAAGAACTTAAATTAAAATTAATTTTTAGATTATAAAACCATTTAAAGCGAGTGATAAGGCTTTTGATGGAATGAGTGACTATAAATAATCTTTTTTTACCAATGAATGTATTTTTCTTCACGTTTTTTGAGGTAGACATTCAATTATAGTCTGTTTTAACCAAA
>NW_018397787.1:561-925 GCF_002168275.2 Theobroma umbraticum | reverse complement strand
GCGAGTAATAAGACTTTTGAAGGAATGAGTGACTATAAATAGACTTTTCTTGCCGATGAAAGCTTTTTTCCTCACATTTCTCTAGGTAGACATTCAATTATAAGTTGTTTTAACCAAAAGTATACAAAAAATTTAACTTAAAATTAATTTTGAGATTATAAAACTATTTAAAGCAAGTAATAAGGTTTTTGAAGGAATGAGTGACTATAAATGGACTTTTCTTCCCAATGAATGCTTTTTTCTTTACGTTTCTCAAGGTAAAAATTCAATTATAATATGGTTTAATCAAAAATGCATGAGGAATTCAACTTAAAGTCAATTTTGAGATTATAAAATAATTTAAAGTGAGTAATAAGGCTTTTGA
>NW_018397787.1:0-434 GCF_002168275.2 Theobroma umbraticum | reverse complement strand
AAAGTGAGTAATAAGGCTTTTGAAGGAATAGGTGACTATAAATAGACTTTCTAGTCAATGAATGCCTTTTTTCCAGGTTTCTCGAGGTAAAAATTCAATTATGGTCTATTTTAATAAAAAATGTACGAAGAATTCAACTTAAAGTCAATTTGGAGATTATAAAACCATTTAAAGTGAGTAATAAGGCTTTGAAGGAATGAGTGGCTATAAATGGACTTTTTTTGTCAGTGAATCCCTTTCTCTTCATGTTTCTCGAGGTAGATATTCAATTATACTCTATTTTAATAAAAAATGTACAAAGAATTCAACTTAAAATAAATTTTGAGATTATAAAACCATTTCATGCGGGTAATAAGACTTTTGACAAAATGGGTGACTGTAAATGGACTTTTCTTACAGATGATTGCTTTTTTCTTCACGTTTCTTAATGTATA
>NW_018397786.1:9115-9523 GCF_002168275.2 Theobroma umbraticum | reverse complement strand
ATTATAGTCTGTTTTAACCAAAAATGTAAAAACAATTCAACTTAAAATCAATTACGACCTTCTAAAACCATTTAAAGTGAGTAATAAGGCTTTTGAAGGAATGGGTGACCATAAGTATACTTTTCTTGTCCATAAAAGCTTTTTACTTCACATTTCCTGAGGCAGGCATTCAATTATAATCTTTTTTAATAAAAAATGTAAACAAATTCATTTAAAATCAATTGTGACATTATGAAATCATTTAAAACGAGTGATAAGGCTTTTAAAAGAATGGGTGACTATAAATGGACTTTTTCTACCGATGAATTTTTTTTTCTTCACGTTTCTCAAGGTAGACATTCAATTATAGTCTGTTTTAACCTAAAATGTAAAAAATTAAACTTAAAATCAATTTTAAGATTATAAAAC
>NW_018397786.1:8822-9105 GCF_002168275.2 Theobroma umbraticum | reverse complement strand
GAGTAATAAGGCTTTTGAAGGAATGAGTGATTGTAAATGGACTTTTCTTGTCAATGAATGCCTTTTTCTTCACGTTTCTCAAGGTAAAAATTTAATTATACTCTGTTTTAATTAAAAATGTACAAAAAATTCAACTGAAAATTAATTTTGAGATTATAAAACTATTTAAAGCGAGCAATAAAGCTTTTGAAGGAATGGGTGACTATAAATGGACTTTGTTTGTCGATGAATGCCTTTTTCTTCATGTTTCCCTTGGCAAATGTTGGCTCTATTAGTTTTTGAT
>NW_018397786.1:8218-8812 GCF_002168275.2 Theobroma umbraticum | reverse complement strand
CATTCCCATTTATCTATGTCTAAGTTTTCTACTTGAGGGTGCAGGACAAAAATGGATATTAAATAATTAATTAATCATTCAAAAGTGAATATCAAAACTTATAAGAATAAGGACCTACAATTGAATAATGAAACAAGAAGCCTCTCAGTTGGATAATCGAGGGAGTTGGTTGGATAAAACTCAAAAGAGAAGTTGGTAGGTTCAAGCAAACTGTGAGACAGAGAACACTTGGTCAATCAAGAGACAGTGTTAGTCGACTAAGAGCTTACTTCCAAAAACTGGGTTCATAGACAAAAACGACTTAATCGACTAAGAAGTTTTGTTAGCCTACTAAGAGCTTACTACCAGAAATTGGGTTCAGAGATAGAAACAACTTAATCGACTAAGAAGTTTTGTTAGTTAACTGAGAGCATTTTATCTAAAAATTTGAATTGAACGCCAGAAGACATTAACAGCTAGGATTGTCTCCAAACTATTTTCGACAGTCAGAATTTGTCTAATAGTTATGAATCAGTTTTGAAGGCTTCCAAGATAAAAAAGAGTTCAAAGTAGCAAAAACTCTCTGCATACTTTCTGCACTTCACTCTAATCTTT
>NW_018397786.1:8063-8208 GCF_002168275.2 Theobroma umbraticum | reverse complement strand
TAAGCACTTCACTTTGTACCATTCAGATCAGGTTAGTGATCATGGGTACTTCTTTATTTCTTTTCTCCTTGATTGCTTAGAATGTGCAAGACACTCTAAGGAGATTAATTAAGCTTGGATTAGCTTGATTGAGTGTATAGGTTCT
>NW_018397786.1:7526-8053 GCF_002168275.2 Theobroma umbraticum | reverse complement strand
AGAAAAGTTAGTTTTGGGTTTTGGTTCATCTCGGGAAAAACCATTGCTAAAGGTTGTAGCTGAGCCTATGAAAAGCCATTGTAAACGCTTGGTGGAAGCTTGGGAATTTCACCATTTATAGTGATTTGATTTGAAAAATCCTTGGTTAAGCAATCAAGTTAATGGATGTAGGTCTTTGACCGAACCACTATAAATCGTCATGTATTATCTTGCTTGTTTTATTTTTCATTTTATTCTTTGAGTAGATTTTTCCTTCATCTTGCATTTAATTTGTCATCATTGAGTTTTAACTTACCCCCAATTAAAGGTCAAATTTAGTAAGAGCCAAAAAGGGCTATACATCCCCTCTCTAACACAACTATTTAGGACTAACAAGTGGTATCAGAGCCAGGTTCCCTCATTCTTAAGGCTTACCATCTTAAGGCAGATCTAAATAGCTCTTCAAAATCTATAATTACTGAGGGACAATCCACAAATAGACCACCTCTATTTGATGGATCGAACTACCCCTATTGGAGCACTAGAAT
>NW_018397786.1:6876-7244 GCF_002168275.2 Theobroma umbraticum | reverse complement strand
AGTGTGGGACAAACTTAGGATTATCCATGAAGGGACTTTTCAAGTTAAGGAGTCTAAAATAGCTCTTCTAACTCATAACTATGAGATGTTTAAGATGGAACCTAGTGAAGATAGCACCAGCATGCTTGATAAGTTCACAAACATCACCAATAAACTCAGTCAGCTAGGCAAACTAATCCCTGAATATGAAATTGTCAAAAGACTACTTAGAAGCTTACCAACAAATTGGAAGCCAAAAGTGACTGCTATCTGTGAAGCCATGGACTTAAATGTCATCACTCTTGATGAAATTTGTGAGTCTCCTTTTCTCATGGGCTGGAACTTAAAGAAAAAGAAGAAGAAGACAAGAAAGAAGCAAAAGAAAAGAA
>NW_018397786.1:6261-6541 GCF_002168275.2 Theobroma umbraticum | reverse complement strand
TTATGACATTTCTATGGATGAACTTCAAGATGAATATGAATGTCTTTGTGATGATTTTGAAAAACTTGCATTAAAATACAAGGCTTTGAAAAGAAAGACCTTATCTCTTGAGAATAATTTAAAAAAGATAAATCATGATTTTTGCTCTATTTTTAAACAAAGAAACTTGCTTTAAACTAAACTTAAACACTCAAAAACAGATTATGAAATTTTGAATTTAGAATTGAAAAATAAGACTAAAGCTTTGCAAAAAGTCATTGATGAAAATACTGCTCTTAAG
>NW_018397786.1:6170-6251 GCF_002168275.2 Theobroma umbraticum | reverse complement strand
ATGAAACATCAAGAAGAAACACATATTTCAAGAAAAGTTATACTAATGTTTCACCTAGGTGTTATATTTGTGATAAACTTG
>NW_018397786.1:5796-6160 GCF_002168275.2 Theobroma umbraticum | reverse complement strand
TTATAACTGTTATAGAAATAGAAGCATGTAGAAAACAAAAAAAATTTTGGGTTCCAAAAGGATCCTATGTAGCAGCTAACTTTCAAAGACCCATCAAGGTATGTGTACCTGTTAAGAAAAATTAAAAATCTGTCTTGTAGGTTGATCCTAACCGAAAAGACATATGTTCAAGAGCTCAACTAAAGGAGAAGCAACCATGGTACATGTACAGTGGCTACTTAAGACACATGACTAGAAACGAAATGTTATTTGCTTAGCTTGACAAGAAAAAGGGAGGTACTGTATCATTTGGAGATCACTCAAAAGATAGAATTCATGGTATAGGAACTATTGGTAAGAATTCTCAAGCTTAAATTAGTCATGT
>NW_018397786.1:5473-5696 GCF_002168275.2 Theobroma umbraticum | reverse complement strand
GTAATGTAATATCCTAGTTTGTGGACTTTTGATGAAACTTGCATAGCTTTTTGATGAAAATCTTTCAGTTTTTCCAGTAATCATTTCCCACAAGGATGAGGGATCATAATCTTCTGAAATTTCATAACTTCCCTCATTACACTTAACATGCAACAATTCTCCTAAATTAGAGATAGTAACTACAAAATCCTTTCCATTCAAAAATACATTCAGACCATCATTC
>NW_018397786.1:4503-5463 GCF_002168275.2 Theobroma umbraticum | reverse complement strand
CAAGATCATCTAGTTCATTCTCATCTTGTGCTATACTAGCATAAAATTCTTTTACCAGACTAGCACCATAGGTTCTGTTCTTAAATACACTGAATTTCTTCATTTTCATTTCTTCAAAGTGTTTTAATAATCCTTTTTTAATTTTTGAAACCACATTGAAGCTGTCCTAGTTGATAAATTTCTTGCATGAGATAGAGGCATTTTTTATTTTTCTAAACCTATTTTCATGAATCTTATTTATGAATTTCAGGGACGAAATGTTACCTTTTGCCAAGGGTTTTCCTTTTTCTTTCTTTTTCTCTAATTTCTGTTCCTTTTCTCTCTATTTCTTTCCAATTTCACAGTCACTATATCAGATTAATTTATCTTTTTCTTCTTCTGAATCTCAAACAGTGGATTTTCTTCCATGGGCCGTTTACCCTTCTTTTTTTCCAAAACATCTTTAGGCAGAGAAGATTTTGCCAAAGATTTTGGAAGTTTTAGATTTTAAGGTTTGAAGAATTTGGGAAGAAAGAGTTTAGGTTTTAGTGAGTCGGTTTCAAATGAGAGAGAATAAGGAAAGAATGTATTTAAAAAAAATTTTCTTTAAAGACCGATAGACCCTTCTTTTTTAAATGTGGACATTTTTTATTATTTTAAAATTTAGAGTTTCCTTTTTTTTCATTTTTGGTTCATTTTTCTTCTCTTTTTTCTTCACCCGATTTCCTCTTTTTGCTTCTTTAAATTTTATTATTTTACTTGGCCTTTTACATGACCATGTTTTGCCCTTCTTTGTCTATGTCTTTTATTATTAGAAACAGAAAGCTCTTAGTTGATTAAGTGATGCTCTTAATCAACTAAGTGTATACTGTCTTACTAGAGATATGTTAGGATATTTTTTCAAAGCTCTTGAACACTAGTCATTCTTAGATTTCTCTTAATTTCACAAATCTTTTCTCATTTAAGGGTTTGGTAAATATA
>NW_018397786.1:4336-4493 GCF_002168275.2 Theobroma umbraticum | reverse complement strand
GATGCAAGGTGTTGACAAACTCAATCTTAATGTTTCCTTTAAGCACATGGTTTCTAACAAAATGATGTCTAATTTTAATTTGCTTAGTTCTTGAGTGCTGAACTAGATGTTTTGAGATATTGATTGCATTTGTGTTGTCACAAAATATTGGTACATT
>NW_018397786.1:4095-4326 GCF_002168275.2 Theobroma umbraticum | reverse complement strand
ACTCCAAAATCTTTTAATTGTTGTTTAGTCCATAAAATCTGAGCATAATAACTACCTAAGGAAATATATTTAGCTTCAGCTGTGGAAAGTGCAATAGAATTTATTTCTTACTTGACCATGACACAAGCATATCTCCTAAACACTGACATGTGCCACTAGTGCTCTTTCTATCTATTTTACTTTCAGCAAAATCTGCATCTGAATATCCAATAAGAGTGAAGGATGTTCCTC
>NW_018397786.1:3937-4085 GCF_002168275.2 Theobroma umbraticum | reverse complement strand
TAATCCTAAATTTTGTGTGTCTAAAAGGTACTTAAAGATTCTTTTTACTGTAGTTAAGTGTGACTCTTTAGGTTGAGATTGAAACCAAGCACACAAGCATACACTAAATTGAATATCAGGTCTGCTAGGAGTTAAATAAAGTAAAGAT
>NW_018397786.1:3601-3730 GCF_002168275.2 Theobroma umbraticum | reverse complement strand
TTTGATTTGAAGGCCAAGAAAGAATTTTAGTTCACCCATCATGCTCATCTCAAACTCACCCTGCATTTCGTCAACAAAGTTCTTGCACAAAGTCTCATTAGTAGCACCAAATATAATATCATCCACATA
>NW_018397786.1:3355-3508 GCF_002168275.2 Theobroma umbraticum | reverse complement strand
TACCAAGCTCTTGGAGCTTGTTTTAATCCATATAATGCCTTATGTAGCTTGAAACCATAATTTGGTTTTTCAAAGTCCTCAAATCCAAGGGGTTGTTTAACATAGACTTCTTCTTGGATAAGACCATTTAAAAAAGCACTTTTCACATCCATT
>NW_018397786.1:3024-3115 GCF_002168275.2 Theobroma umbraticum | reverse complement strand
ATTTTGTGCCAACGATTGGGTGATTTAATGGTCTAGAAACTAATATCCACACTCAATTTTTTTTAAATTGATCAAGCTCTTCTTGCATAGC
>NW_018397786.1:2900-3014 GCF_002168275.2 Theobroma umbraticum | reverse complement strand
CTTTCTTCTTTTTCTGCCTCTTCAAAGCTCCTAGACTCGATTTGTGGGATGAAAGTAGAGAATTCACATGTCCCTTTACTTCCTCTTCTAGTTTTGACACCTTGTGAAAGATCA
>NW_018397786.1:2628-2890 GCF_002168275.2 Theobroma umbraticum | reverse complement strand
GTTCTTGTAGATGATCTTTCATGTGCTTCCAGCTCTTTAGAAGATCAATGTATTGATTTTCAGTCCTTTACAGAGTTATTAAGGATGGAGGTTCTGCTTCTCTTCCAAGTGAATTTTCTTTACTATTTTTCTCGTTTTCTGAGCTCATTTCTTCCATTTATCTTTCAAAGTCATCTACATCATTTTCATCAGCAAGAACTTCCTTTTCCAAGGCATTAGATTCATCAAAAACTACATGGATAGATTCTTCAATTGTTAAAGT
>NW_018397786.1:2267-2382 GCF_002168275.2 Theobroma umbraticum | reverse complement strand
TTGCTTCATCACTCTTACCATCAAATTTTCCTAAAGAATGTTTTCCATTATTTAATATAAAACATTTACAGCCAAATCTCCTAAAGTGAGAAATATTTGGTTTTCTACCTTTGTA
>NW_018397786.1:2170-2257 GCF_002168275.2 Theobroma umbraticum | reverse complement strand
GGGATTTTTGATATCATGGCCTTTATTGATACTTTATTAAGAATGTATGCAGCTGTATTGACAACTTCTGCCCAAAAGTATTTGGGT
>NW_018397786.1:2006-2160 GCF_002168275.2 Theobroma umbraticum | reverse complement strand
CACAAAGCATAGTTCTAGCCATTTCTTTTAAAGTTCTATTTTTCCTTTCTATAACTCCATTTTGTTGAAGTGTTCTAGGTGCAGAGAAGTTGTGATATAACCCCTTTTCATTACAAAAATTTTCAAAATCATCTCCTTCAAATTCTCCTCCATG
>NW_018397786.1:1643-1906 GCF_002168275.2 Theobroma umbraticum | reverse complement strand
TCATCATGGATGTCTTTCAACAGATGGTAAGGGAAGAGCAAGCTGAAAAAGAAGTAGCAAAGAGCAAGGCACAAAAATCATCATCTGTAAAAGCATCCCTTGAATCTATCCACACTACAAGGAAAAATGATTAGACTGGAAACAAAAAAAGAAAAGCTGTTGTACTTACACAAGTTGAAACTAAACCTACTGATAAGGGCTGATAGACCATGGCAACCAAGACCAAGTTCCTCAAGAGGAGAATGTCCTCTAGATTAGCTAAA
>NW_018397786.1:1074-1230 GCF_002168275.2 Theobroma umbraticum | reverse complement strand
TTCTATGCTTTTGTGTTTAGTGGAATGTCAATGATTGTTGATTGTTGATAATATACTGGTGACAGCTAGTTATAATGTGGATGATATTCTATCACCTATCACTAATGTCCTGAAAGCTTCAATGAAGATACTCTGTTAAAATGTCTGAATTTAAGC
>NW_018397786.1:852-1064 GCF_002168275.2 Theobroma umbraticum | reverse complement strand
TTCTAAGAAATAGATAAAAACTTGCTAATTTGTTAAGTGGATAGTAAAATAACTTGAAAAGATCATGCATATACTAAAGGGGCGCACACACTAAGGGGGAGAAATTTCAATCTGGTGCAAAATAAAAATAACAAATAAACATTGTGCATTTAATCAAGGAATGTTTTGTCATCATCGAAAAGAGGGAGATTGTTGGCTCCATTAGTTTTTTA
>NW_018397786.1:754-842 GCF_002168275.2 Theobroma umbraticum | reverse complement strand
ACATTCTCATTTATCTATGTCTAACTTTTCTATTTGAGTGTCCAGGACAAAAATGTATATTAAATAATTAGTTAATCATTCAAAAGCA
>NW_018397786.1:58-744 GCF_002168275.2 Theobroma umbraticum | reverse complement strand
CTCATAAGAATAAGGAGCTACAATTGAGCAATGAAACAAAAAGCCTTTCAGTTGGATAATCAAGGGAGTTGGTTGGATAAAACTCAAAAGAGAAGTTAGCAGGTTCAAGCAAACTGTGAGACAGAGAACACTTGGTCGATTAAGAGATAGTGGTAGTCCTCTAAGAGCTTACTGCCAAAAACTAGGTTCAGAGACAAAAACAACTTAATCAACTAAGAAGTTTTGTTAGCCGACTAGGAGATTACTGTCAGAAATTGGGTTTAAAGATAAAAATGATTTAATTGACTAAGAAGTTTTGTTAGTCAACTAAGAGCATTTTGTTTGAAAATTTGAATTGAATGTTAAAGATAAATTAACGGCTAGAATTGTCTCTAAACTATTTTAATAAAAAATATAAAAAAATTCAATTTAAATAGACTTTTCTTGCCAATAAATGCCTTTTTCTATACGTTTCTTGAGGTAGATATTCAATTATAGTCTGCTTCAACCAGAAATGAAAAAAAAAATCAACATAAAATCAATTATGACATTATAAAACCATTTAAAGTGAAAAATAAGGCTTTTGAAGATATGGCTGACTATAAATGGACTTTTCTTGCCAATAAATGTTTTTTTTTCACGTTTCTTGAGGTCGACATTCAATTATAGTCTGTTTCAACCAAAAATATAAAAAAATTCAACTTAAA
>NW_018397785.1:2074-2217 GCF_002168275.2 Theobroma umbraticum | reverse complement strand
GTCACTATAAATGGACTTTTCTTTCCAATGAATGTCTTTTTCTTCACGTTTCTCGATGTAAACATCCAATTATAGTCTGTTTTAATCAAAAATTTGAAAACTTTTAACCTAAAATCAATTATGAGATTATAGAACCATTTAAA
>NW_018397785.1:1917-2064 GCF_002168275.2 Theobroma umbraticum | reverse complement strand
AGACTTTTAAAGGAATGGGTGACTATAAATAGACTTTTTTTGTCAGTGAATGCCTTTTTCTTCACATTTCTCAAGATAGATGTTCAATTATATTCTGTTTTAACCAAAAATACAAAAACAATCAACTTAAAATCAATTATTAGATTA
>NW_018397785.1:1689-1901 GCF_002168275.2 Theobroma umbraticum | reverse complement strand
AAGTAATATGGCTTTTGATGGAATGGGTGACTATAAATGAACTTTTCTTGCCAACAAATATCTTTTTCTTCATGTTACTCAAGCTAGAGAATCAATTATAATAGTTTTTAACCAATAATGTAAAAAAAAATTAAACCTAAAATCAATTTTGAGATTATGAATCTATTTAAAGCGAGTAATAAGGTTCTGAAGGAATAGGAGACTATAAATGC
>NW_018397785.1:350-1425 GCF_002168275.2 Theobroma umbraticum | reverse complement strand
AGTAATAAGGCTTTTGAAGGAATGGGTGACTTTAAATGGACTTTTTTTGCCAGTTTATGTCTTTTTCTTTATGTTTCTTAAAGTAGACCTTCCATTATAGTCTGTTTTAACTAAAATGTAAAAAAAATCAACTTAAAATCAATTATGAGATTATAGAACCATTTAAAGCCAGTAATATGGCTTTTGAAGGAATAGGTTACTATAAATGACCTTTTCCTGCCAATGAATGTCTTTTTCTTTACATTACTCAAGCTAGACATTCAATTATAATATTCTTTAACCAATAATGTAAAAAAAATTGAACCTAAAATCAATTTTGAGATTATAAAACTATTTAAATCGAGTAATAAGGCTTTTGAAGAAATAGGAGACTATAAATAGACTTGTCTTTCCAATGAATGCTTGTTTCTTCATGTTTTTCAAGCTATACAATTAATTATAGTCTGTTTTAACAAAAAATATTAAAAAATTCAACTTAAAATCAATTATGAGATTATAATACCATTTAAAGCGAGTAATAAGGCTTTTGAAAGAATACGTGACTATAATTGGACTTTTCTTACCAATTAATGAGTTTTTCTTCATATTTCTCGAGGTAGACATTCAATTCTAGTATGTTTTAACTAAAAAAGTGAAAAACTCAACTCAAAATCAATTATGAGATTATAAAATAATTTAAAGTGAGTAATATGGTTTTTGAAAGTATGGGTGACTATAAAATGAATTTTTTTACCAATGAATGGCTTTTTCTACATGTTTCTTGAGGTAGACGTTCAACTATAGTCTGTTTTAACAAAAAATATAAAAAAATTCAACTTAAAATCAATTACGAGATTACAAAACCATTTAAAGCGAGTAATATGGCTTTTGAAAGAATGGGTGACAATAAATGGACTTTTCTTCACTATGAATAGCTTTTTCATTATTTTACTTGTGCTAGACACCAATTATAATCTATTTCAGCAAATAATGTAATAAAAAATTGAACCTAAAATCAATTTTGTGATTATAAACTATATAAAGCAAGTAATAAGGCTTTTAAAGGAATAGGAGACTATAAATGGACTTATCTTGC
>NW_018397785.1:0-116 GCF_002168275.2 Theobroma umbraticum | reverse complement strand
AAAATCAATTATGAGATTATAAAACTATTTAAATCGAGTAAAAAGGCTTTTGAAAGAATGGGCCACTATAAATGGACTTTTCTTTCCCATGAATTCCCTTTTCTTGACGTTTCTTG
>NW_018397784.1:824-1058 GCF_002168275.2 Theobroma umbraticum | reverse complement strand
TAAAACCATTTAAAGCGAGTAATAAGGCTTTTGAAGGAATGAGTACCTATAAATACACTTTTCTTGCCAATGAATGCTTCTTTCTCAACATTTCTCAAGGTAGACTTTCAATTATAGTCTGTTTTAACCAAAAATAGAAAAAAATTCAACTTAAAATCAGTCATGAGATTATAAAAAAATTTTAAAGTGAGTAATAAGGGTTTTGAAGGAATGGGTGACTATAAATGGACTTTT
>NW_018397784.1:327-661 GCF_002168275.2 Theobroma umbraticum | reverse complement strand
TAAGGCTTTTGAAGGAATGGATGACAATAAATAGACTTTTCTTGCCAACGAATGTCATTTTCTTCATATTCCTTAATGTAGACATTCAATTATAATCTGTTTTAACTAAAAAATTCAAAAAAAATTGAACTTAAAATCAATTTTCAGATTATATAACCATTTAAAGTGAGTAGTAAGGCTTTTGACGGAATGAGAGACTGTAAATGGACTTTTCTTACCGATGAATGGCTTTTTCTACACATTTCCTGAGGTAGGTATTGAATTATAGTTTGTTTTAATGAAAAATATAAAAAAATTTAACTTAAAATCAATTGTGAGATTATAAAACCATTTA
>NW_018397784.1:146-264 GCF_002168275.2 Theobroma umbraticum | reverse complement strand
AATAATAGACTTTTCTTGCAAATGAATATATTTTTCTTCACGTTTCTTGAGGTAAACATTCAATTATTGTCTAGTTTAACCAAAAATGTAAAAAAAATTCAACCTAAAATCAATTATG
>NW_018397784.1:0-136 GCF_002168275.2 Theobroma umbraticum | reverse complement strand
ACCATTTAAAGTGTGTAATAAGATTTTTGAAGGAATAGGTGACATTAAATGGACTTTTCTTCTCAATGAATAGCTTCTTCCACATGTTTCCTAAGGCAGACATTCAATTATAGTCTATTTTAATAAAAAATATAAA
>NW_018397783.1:1099-1214 GCF_002168275.2 Theobroma umbraticum | reverse complement strand
AACTAAATGTCTACCACAAGAAACGTCAAGAAACAAGCTTTCATTGACAAGAAATGTCCCTTTAGAGTCACTCATTCCTTTAAAAGGCTTATTACTCGCTTTAAATAGCTTTATA
>NW_018397783.1:912-1089 GCF_002168275.2 Theobroma umbraticum | reverse complement strand
TGATTTTAAGTTGAATTTTTTTACTTTTTTTATTAAAACAGACTGTAATTGATTATCAACCTTGGGAAACGTGTAAAAAAAGTCATTCATTGAGAAAACAAATCCATTTAGAGTCACCCATTCCTTTAAAAAACTTATTACTTACTTTAAACGGTTTTATAATCTCATAATTGATTT
>NW_018397783.1:498-676 GCF_002168275.2 Theobroma umbraticum | reverse complement strand
ATTTTTTTATATTTTTTGTTAAAACAGACTATATTTGAATGCCTACCTCGAGAAATGTGTAAAAAAAGTCATGCATTGAGAAGAAAAGTCTATTTATAGCCACTCATTCCTTCAAAAAACTTATTACCCGCTTTAAATGGTTTTATAAATTCATAATTGATTTTAAGTTGAATTTTTT
>NW_018397783.1:332-488 GCF_002168275.2 Theobroma umbraticum | reverse complement strand
TTAAAACAGACTATAATTCAAAGCTTACCTCATGAAAGGTATAGAAAAAGCCATTTATTGAGAAGAAAAATTCATTTTTAGTCACCTATTTTTTCGAAAGCTTTATTATTCGGTTTAAAAGATTTTATAATCTCATAATTGATTTTAAGTTGAATT
>NW_018397783.1:0-131 GCF_002168275.2 Theobroma umbraticum | reverse complement strand
ATTTAATATCTACCTTGAGAAATATGAAGAAACAAGCATTCATTGATAAGAAAAATCCATTTAGAGTCACCCATTCATTTAAAAATCTTATTACTCGCTTTAAATAGTTTTATAATCTCATAATTGATTTT
>NW_018397782.1:11905-12074 GCF_002168275.2 Theobroma umbraticum | reverse complement strand
AGCATTATTACTCACTTTAATTGGTTTTATAATCTCATAATTATTTTTAAGTTGCATATTTTTTTATTCTTAGTTAAAATAGATTATAATTGAATGTTTACCTCAAAAAAGTAAAGAAAAAGTCATTCATTGACAGAAAAAGTTCATTTACAGTCACCTATTCTTTCAA
>NW_018397782.1:11544-11673 GCF_002168275.2 Theobroma umbraticum | reverse complement strand
TAATTGATTTTAAGTTAAATATTTTTATATTTTTGGTTAGAACAGATTATAATTAAATATTTACCTTGGGAAACATGAAGAAAAAGGCATTCATCGACAAGAAAAGTCCATTTATAGTTACCCATTCCT
>NW_018397782.1:10928-11062 GCF_002168275.2 Theobroma umbraticum | reverse complement strand
ATATTTTTATGTTTTTGATTAGAACAGATTAAAATTGAATGTTTGCCTTGAAAAATATGAAGGAAAGGCATTCATTGGCCAGCAAAGTCTTTTTGTAGTCATCCACTCCTTCAAAAGCCTTATTACTCGCTTTA
>NW_018397782.1:10786-10916 GCF_002168275.2 Theobroma umbraticum | reverse complement strand
GAAGAAAAAGCTATTCATTGGCTAGAAAAGTCCATTTATTGTCACACATGTCTTCAAAAGCCTTATTACTCATTTAAAATAGTTTTATAAAGTCATAACTGATTTTAAGTTGAATTTTTTTACATTTTTG
>NW_018397782.1:10544-10720 GCF_002168275.2 Theobroma umbraticum | reverse complement strand
ATAATCCCATAATTTATTTTAAGTTAAATTTTTTTTACATTTTTCATTAAAACATATTCTAATTGAATGTCTACCTCAAGAAACATGAAGCGAAAGGTAGTCGTCTGCAAGAAAAGTCCATATATAGCCACCCATTCTTGCAAAAGCCTTATTACTCGCTTTAAATGGTTTTATAA
>NW_018397782.1:10347-10444 GCF_002168275.2 Theobroma umbraticum | reverse complement strand
CTCAAGAAACATGAAGAAAAAGGTAGTCATTGGCAAGAAAAGTCCATTTATAGTCACTCATTCCTTCGAAAGCCTTATTAGTCACTTTAAATGGTTT
>NW_018397782.1:10169-10337 GCF_002168275.2 Theobroma umbraticum | reverse complement strand
TAATTAATTTTGAGTTGAATATTTTTACGTTTTTTATTAGAATAGATTATAATTGAATGTCTATCTTGGGAAACATAAAAAAAAGGCATTCATTGGCAAGCAAAGTCTATTTGCAGTCACCACTCCTTCAAAAGCCTCATTACTCGCTTTAAACAGTTTTATAATCTC
>NW_018397782.1:9751-9925 GCF_002168275.2 Theobroma umbraticum | reverse complement strand
TCAAAAGCCTTATTACTCGCTTGAAATGATTTTATAATCTCATAATTGATTTTAGGTTTAATATTTTTACATTTTAGGATAAAATAGATTATGATTGAGTGTTCACCTTGGGAAACCTGATGAAAGAGTCGTTCATTAGCAAGAAAATTCCAATTATATTCATCCATGCCTTCG
>NW_018397782.1:9612-9741 GCF_002168275.2 Theobroma umbraticum | reverse complement strand
ATAACTGAATGTTTACCTCAAAAAACATGAAGAAAAAGTCATTCATTGAGAGAAAAAGTCCATTTACAGTCACCTATTCTTTCAAAAGCCTTATTACTCTTTTAAATGGTTTTATAATCTCATAATTGA
>NW_018397782.1:9484-9593 GCF_002168275.2 Theobroma umbraticum | reverse complement strand
ACATTCTTAGTTAAAATAGATTATAATTAATTGTCCACCTCAACATGAAGAAAAAGTCATTCATTGGCTAAAAAAGTCCATTTATAGTCGCTCATTCCTTCAAAAGTCT
>NW_018397782.1:9323-9474 GCF_002168275.2 Theobroma umbraticum | reverse complement strand
TTTAAATAGTTTTATAATCTCATAATTGATTTTAAGTTAAATATTTTTAAATTTTTGGTTCGAACAGATTATAATTAAATATTTACCTTGGGAAACGTGAAGAAAAAGGCATTCATCGACAAGAAAAGTCCATTTATAGTTACCCATTCCT
>NW_018397782.1:8748-8879 GCF_002168275.2 Theobroma umbraticum | reverse complement strand
TTGAATATTTTTATGTTTTTGATTAGAACAGATTAAAATTGAATGTTTGCCTTGGAAAATATGAAGGAAAGGCATTCATTGGCAAGCAAAGTCTATTTGTAGTCATCCACTCCTTCAAAAGCCTTATTACT
>NW_018397782.1:8506-8738 GCF_002168275.2 Theobroma umbraticum | reverse complement strand
GATTTTATAATCTCATAATTGATTTTAAGTTAAATGGTTTTATATTTCTGGTTAATACATATTATAATCGAATGTCTACCTCAAGAAACGTGAAGAAAAAGCTATTCATTAGTTAGAAAAGTCCATTTATTGTCACACATGCCTTCGAAAGCCTTATTATTCGCTTTAAATAGTTTTGTAAAGTCATAACTGATTTTAAGTTGAATTTTTTTACATTTTTGGTTAAAACATA
>NW_018397782.1:8237-8496 GCF_002168275.2 Theobroma umbraticum | reverse complement strand
ATGTCTACCTCGAGAAACACAAAGAAAAAATCATTTATTGACTAGAAAAGTTTATTATAGTCACCCATACCTTCGAAAGCCTTATTACTCAGTTTTAATGGTTTTATAATCTTATAATTTATTTTAAGTTAATTGTTTTTTGCATTTTTCATTAAAACAGATTATAATTGAATGTCTACCCAAGAAACATGAAACAAAAGGCAGTTGTCTGCAAGAAAAGTCCATTTATAGCCACCCATTCTTGCAAAAGCCTTATTAC
>NW_018397782.1:8062-8211 GCF_002168275.2 Theobroma umbraticum | reverse complement strand
TGAATATTTTTAGATTTTTAGTTAGAACAGATTATGTTTGAGTGTTTGTCTTAGGAAACATAATGAAAAAGGCATTCGCTGGCAAGAAAAATTCATTTATAGTCACCCATACCTTTTTAAACCCTATTACTCGCTTTAAGTGGTTTTAT
>NW_018397782.1:7884-8052 GCF_002168275.2 Theobroma umbraticum | reverse complement strand
TTGATTTTAAGTTGAATTCTTTTATATTTTTTATTAAAAAAATTATAATTAAATGTCTGCCTTGAGAAATATAAAGAAAACCCATTCATTGGAAAGAAAAGTTTATTTTATACTTACCCATTCCTTCAAAAGCCTTATTATTCATTTTAAATGGTCGTGTAGTTGCAT
>NW_018397782.1:6751-7874 GCF_002168275.2 Theobroma umbraticum | reverse complement strand
AAGTTGAATATTTTTACATTTTTAGTTAGAACAACTTATAATTGAATGTTTACCTCAGAAAACATGAAGAAAAAGGCATTCATTGATTAAAAAAGTCTACTTATAGTCAGCTATTCCGTCAAAAGCCTTATTACTCACTTTAAATAGTTTTATAATCTCATAATTAATTTTCGATTGATTTTTTTTAGATTTTTTGTTAAAACATATTGTAATTGAATGGCTGCATCGAGAAGCATCAAGAAAAAACCATTCATTGATTAGAAAAGTCCATTCATAGTCACGCATGCCTTCAAAAGCCTTGTTACTCACTTTAAATGGTTTTGTATTCTCATAATCGATTTTAAGTTGAATGTTTTTCTATTTTAGGTTAAAACAGATTATAATTGAATGTCTATCTTGAGAAATATAAAGGAAAAGGTAGTCATTTGTAAGAGAAGTCTATTTGTAATCATCCATTCCTTCAAAAGCCTTATTACTTGTTTTAAATAGTTTTATAATCTTGTAATTGATTTTAAGTTGAATTTTTTTTCATTTTTAGTTAAAACTAACTATAATTGAATGTCTACCTTGAGAAACATGAAGAGAAAACTGTTCATTGACTAGAAAAGTCCATTCATAGTCACCCGTACCTTTGAAAGCCTTATTACTCGCTTTAAATAGTTTTATAATATCGTAATTGATTTTAAGTTTAATTTTTTTTTATTTTTGATTAAAACATATTATAATTAAATATCTACTTCGAGAAACGTGAAGGGAAAGGCAATCATATGCAAGCAAAGTCTATTTACAGTCACCATTACTTCAAAAGCCTTATTTCTCGCTTTAAATGATTTTATAATCTGATAATTGATTTTAAGTTAAATTTTTCACTTTTTTTTGTTACAATAGGCTATAATTGAATTTCTACCTCATGAAATATGAAGAAAAAGTCCATTTATTGTCACCCATTCCTTCAAAAGCATTATTACTCGCTTTAACTAGTTTTATAAACTCATAATTGATTTAAAGTTAATTTTTTTTATATTTTTTATTAAAATAAATTATAATTAAATGTCTGTCTCAAGAAATGTGAAGAAAAAGGCATTTATTAAAAGAAAAGTCCATTTATAGTCACCCATTCCCT
>NW_018397782.1:6463-6651 GCF_002168275.2 Theobroma umbraticum | reverse complement strand
CGTGTAGTTGCATAATTAATTTTAAGTTGAATATTTTTACATTTTTGGCTAGAAAAACTTATAATTGAATGTTTGCCTTAGAAAACATGAAGAAAAAGGCATTCATTGATTAAAAAAGTCTACTTATAGTCAGTTATTCTGTCAAAAGCCTTATTACTCACTTTAAATAGTTTTATAATCTCATAATT
>NW_018397782.1:4599-6093 GCF_002168275.2 Theobroma umbraticum | reverse complement strand
TTGCTTTAAATAGTTTTATAATCTTGTAATTGATTTTAAATTGAATTTTTTTTTCATTTTTAGTTAAAACTAACTATAATTGAATGTCTACCTTAAGAAACATGAAGAGAAAACTGTTCATTGACTAGAAAAGTCCATTCATAGTCACTTGTACCTTTGAAAGCTTTATTACTCGCTTTAAATAGTTTTATAATATCGTAATTGATTTTAAGTTTAATTTTTTTTATATTTTTTATTAAAACATATTATAATTAAATATCTACCTTGAGAAACATGAAGGGAAAGGCAGTCATATGCAAGCAAAGTCCATTTATAGTCAGCCATTACTTCAAAAGCCTTATTTCTCACTTCAAATGGTTTTATAATCTCATAATTGATTTTAAGTTAAATTTTTCACTTTTTTTTGTTAAAATAGGCTATAATTGAATTTCTACCTCATGAAAATGAAGAAAAAGTCCATTTATTGTCACTCATTCCTTCAAAAGCGTTATTACTCGCTTTAAATGGTTTTATAAACTCATAATTGATTTTAGGTTAATTTTTTTATATTTTTAATTAAAATAAATTATAATTAAATGTCTGTCTCAAGAAATATGAAGAAAAAGGCATTTATTAAAAGAAAAGTCCATTTATAGTCACCCATTCCCTTTAAAAGCCTTACTACTCACTTTAAATACTTTTATATTTTCATAAATGATTTTAAGTTGAATATTTTTATGTTTTTGCTTAAAATATATTATGATTGAATGTCTACCTCAAGAAACATGAGAAAAACGCATTCATTGGCAAGAAAAGTCTATATATAGTCACCAATTCCTTCAAAAGCTTCATTACACACTTTAAATGATTTTATAGTCTCATAATTGATTTTAGGCTGAATTTTTTTAACTTTTTTTATTAAAATAGATTACAATTGAATGTTTGCCTTAAAAAATGTGAAAAAAAAATCATATATTGACTAAAAAGTCACTTATAGTCACCCATACCTTCGAAAGCCTTATTACTCACTTTAAATGATTTTAGAATCTCATAATTGATTTTAAGTTAAATTTTTTTACATTTATAGCTAACACAGATTTTAATTGAATGTCTACATTGAGAAACGTGAAGAAAGAAACATTCATTGGTAAGAAAAGTCTACTTATAGTCACTCATTCCTTTAAAAGCCTTATTACTCACTTTAAATTGTTGTACAATCGCGTAATTGATTTTAAGTTGAATATTTTAATATTTCTGGTTAGAACAACTCTTAATTGAATATTTGTCTCGAGAAACAAAAAAAAAAGGCATTAATTGATTAGACAAGTCCATTTATAGTCGCCTATTCCTTCGAAAGCCTTATTACTCACTTTAAATAATTTTATAATCTCATAATTAATTTTAGGTTCAATTTTTATACATTTTTAGTTAAAACAGTTTATAATTGAATGGTTGCCTCGAGAAGCATGAAGAAAAGTCATTCATTGACTAGAAAAGTCTATTTATAGTTACCTA
>NW_018397782.1:4055-4205 GCF_002168275.2 Theobroma umbraticum | reverse complement strand
TAGTCATTGCCAAGAAAGTCCACTTTTAGTCGCCCATTCCTTCAAATGCCTTATTACTCGATTTAAATAATGTTATAATCTCAAAATTGATTTTATGCTGAATTTGCTTATATTTGTAGTTAAAACAGACTATAATTGAATGTCTGCCTT
>NW_018397782.1:3965-4045 GCF_002168275.2 Theobroma umbraticum | reverse complement strand
AAGAAAAAGGTATTCATTTGTAGAAAAGTCCATTTATAGTCACCCGTGCCTTTGAAAGCCTTATTATTCACTTTAAATGG
>NW_018397782.1:3810-3955 GCF_002168275.2 Theobroma umbraticum | reverse complement strand
TTGAAATTGATTTTAATTTAAATTATTTTATATTTTAGCTTAAAATAAATTATAATTGAATGTTTACCTCAAGAAATGTGAAGAAATAGCGATTTATTGGTAAGAAAAGTACATTTATAGTCACCCATTCCTTCAAAAGCCTTAT
>NW_018397782.1:3190-3312 GCF_002168275.2 Theobroma umbraticum | reverse complement strand
TTTTACATTTTTAGTTAAAACAGATTATAATTAAATGTCTACCTCATGAAACATAAAGAAAAAGGCAGTCATTGACAATAAAAGTCCATTTATAGTCACCCATTCCTTCAAAAGTCTTATTA
>NW_018397782.1:2786-2978 GCF_002168275.2 Theobroma umbraticum | reverse complement strand
TTCTTTTAAAAGCCTTATTTCTTGATTTAAATAGTTTTATACTCCCCTAAATGATTTTAAGTCAAATATTTTTACATTTTTGGTTAAAACAGACTATAATTGAACGTCTGCCTCAAGAACCGTGAAGAAAAAAGGCATTCATTAAGAAAAAAAGTCTTTTTATTGTCACCTATTCCTTCAAAAGCCTTATTA
>NW_018397782.1:2633-2776 GCF_002168275.2 Theobroma umbraticum | reverse complement strand
ATGGTTTTATAAACTCATAATTGATTTTAAGTTAAATTTTGTTATGCATTTTTTATTAAAATAGATTATAATTGAGTATCTGCCTTAAAAAACATGAGAAAAAAGTCATTCATTGACAAGAAAAGTCTATTTATAGTTACCCA
>NW_018397782.1:2184-2294 GCF_002168275.2 Theobroma umbraticum | reverse complement strand
CAGAATATAATTAAATGTCTGCCTCAAGAAACATTAAGAAAGAGCCATTCATTGGTAAAAAAAGTCCATTTATAGTCACCTATTCCTTTAAAAGCCTTATTACTTGCTTT
>NW_018397782.1:1930-2084 GCF_002168275.2 Theobroma umbraticum | reverse complement strand
TGGGTAACTATAAATAGACTTTTCTTGTCAATGAATGACTTTTTTCTCATGTTTCTTAAGGCAGACACTTAATTATAATCTATTTTAATTAAAAATACATAACAAAATTTAACTTAAAATCAATTATGAATTTATAAAACCATTTAAAGCAAGT
>NW_018397782.1:1810-1920 GCF_002168275.2 Theobroma umbraticum | reverse complement strand
TTGAAGGAATAGGTGACAATAAAAAGACTTTTTTCCCAATAAAGGCCTTTTTTCTTCACGATTCTTGAGGCAAACATTCAATTATAGTCTGTTTTAACCAAAAATGTAAA
>NW_018397782.1:1649-1798 GCF_002168275.2 Theobroma umbraticum | reverse complement strand
AAAATCATTTAGGGGATTATAAAACTATTTAAATCAAGAAATAAGGCTTTTAAAAGAATGAGTGCCTATAAATAGACTTTTTCTACCAATGACTGCCTTTCCCTTCATGTTTCTTAAGCTAAACATTCAATTATAATTTATTTTAACCA
>NW_018397782.1:1466-1630 GCF_002168275.2 Theobroma umbraticum | reverse complement strand
CTTAAAATTAATTATCAGATTACAAAACCATTTAAAGCGAGTAATAAGACTTTTAAAGGAATGGGTGAGTATAAATGGACTTTTATTGTCAATGACTACCTTTTTCTTTATGTTTCACGAGGTAGACATTTAATTATAATCTATTTTAACTAAAAATGTAAAAA
>NW_018397782.1:1030-1250 GCF_002168275.2 Theobroma umbraticum | reverse complement strand
CTAAAATCAATTATGAGATTACAAAACCTTTTAAAGCGAGTAATAAGGCTTTTGGAAAAATGGGTAACTATAAATAGACTTTTCTAGTCAATAAATGCCGTTTTCTTCATGTTTCTTGAGGCATACATTCAACTATAAGTTGTTCTAACCAAAAATATAAAAATACTCAACTTAATATCAATTATGCGATTATACAACCATTTAAAGTGAGTAATAAGGC
>NW_018397782.1:717-829 GCF_002168275.2 Theobroma umbraticum | reverse complement strand
CAATTTCAAGGTTATAAAACTATTTAAAGTGAATAATAAGGCTTTCGAAGGCACGGGTGACTATAAATGGACTTTTCTACAAATGAATATCTTTTTCTTCATGTTTTCTAAG
>NW_018397782.1:586-707 GCF_002168275.2 Theobroma umbraticum | reverse complement strand
AATTATAGTCTATTTTAACTAAAAATATAAACAAATTCAGCATAAAATCAATTATGAGATTATAACACTATTTAAATCGAGTAATAAGGCATTTGAAAGAATGGGTGACTAAAAGTGGACT
>NW_018397782.1:493-576 GCF_002168275.2 Theobroma umbraticum | reverse complement strand
TGACTACCTTTTCCTTCATGATTCTCAAGGTAGACACTCAATTATAATCTGCTTTAACCAAAATTGTAAAAAAATTCAACTTA
>NW_018397782.1:305-483 GCF_002168275.2 Theobroma umbraticum | reverse complement strand
TGAAAATCTAAAACTATTTAAAGTGGGTAACAAGGCTTTCGAAGGTCTAGGTAACTATAAATAGACTTTTCTAGTCAATGAATGACTTTTCTTCACACTTCTCGAGGCAACCATTCAATTATAAACTGTTTTAACTAAAAATATATAAAAATTCAACCTAAAATTAATTATGAGATTA
>NW_018397782.1:104-295 GCF_002168275.2 Theobroma umbraticum | reverse complement strand
TAAAATGAGTAATAAGGCTTTTGAAGGAATAGGCGACTATAAATAGACTTGTCTAATCAATTAATGCCTTTTTCTTTTTTTTTCTCGAGACAAATATTCAATTATGAGTTGTTCTAACCAGAAATATTAAAATATTCAACTTAAAATCAATTACGTGATTGTACAACAATTTAAAGTGAGTAATAAGGCTT
>NW_018397782.1:0-94 GCF_002168275.2 Theobroma umbraticum | reverse complement strand
GAGTGACTATAAGTAGACTTTTCTTGCCAATGAATATTTTTTTCTTCACGTTTCTCAATGTAGACATTCAATTAAAATCTGTGTTAGCTATAAA
>NW_018397781.1:3742-3862 GCF_002168275.2 Theobroma umbraticum | reverse complement strand
AACGTGAAGAAAAAGATATCCATTGGTAAGAAAAGTCCATTTCTAGTCACTCATTCCTTCGAAAGCCTTATTACTCGATTTAAATAGTTTTTTAATCTTATAATTAGTTTTAAGTTAAAC
>NW_018397781.1:3559-3732 GCF_002168275.2 Theobroma umbraticum | reverse complement strand
TTTTTATTAAAACAAATTATAATTGAATGTTTGCCTCGAGAAATGTGAAGAAAAAGATATTCATTGACAAAAAAAGTCCATTTATAGTCACCCATGTTTTCGGAAGCCTTATTACTTGCTTTAACTGATTTTATAACCTCATAATTGATTTTAGTTTGAATTTTTTTATATTT
>NW_018397781.1:3336-3549 GCF_002168275.2 Theobroma umbraticum | reverse complement strand
CAGATTATAATTGAATGTTTACCTCGGGAAACATGAAGAAAAAGATATCTTTTGGTAAAAAAGGTCCATTTGTAGTCACCCATACCTTCGGAAGCCTTGCTACTCACTTTAAATAATTTTATAATCTCATAATTGGTTTTCAGTTAAACTTTTTTCTATTTTTTATTAATACAGATTATAATTAAATGTCTGCCTCAAAAAACGTAAACAAAA
>NW_018397781.1:3044-3167 GCF_002168275.2 Theobroma umbraticum | reverse complement strand
TCTTGAAAAACATGAAGAAATAGATATCCATAGGCAATAAAAGTCCATTTGTTGTCATCCATGCCTTCGAAAGCCTTATAGTTCGCTTTAAATGATTTTATAACCTCAGAATTGATTTTAATT
>NW_018397781.1:2736-3034 GCF_002168275.2 Theobroma umbraticum | reverse complement strand
TATATTTTTTATTAAATCGGATTATAATTGAATGTCTACCTCCAGAAACATGACGAAAAAGATATTCACTGGTAAGAAAAGTCTATTTATAGTAACTCATGCCTTCGAAAGCCTTATTACTCGGTTTAAATATTTTTACAAACTCATAATTGATTTTAATTTGAAATTTTTTATATTTTTTATTACAATAGATTATAATCGAATGTTTGTCTCGAGAAACGTGAAAAAAAAGATATCCATTGGCAAATAAAGTCCATTTATAGTCACCGATTCCATCAAAAGCCTTATTACTCGCTTT
>NW_018397781.1:2617-2726 GCF_002168275.2 Theobroma umbraticum | reverse complement strand
ATAACCTCATAATTGATTTTAATTTAGATTTTTTTATATTTTTTATTAAAGCATGTTATAATTGAATGTTTGCCTTGAGAAATGTGAAGAAAAAGATATCCATTGGCAA
>NW_018397781.1:2327-2517 GCF_002168275.2 Theobroma umbraticum | reverse complement strand
TACTCGCTTTAAATATTTTTATAAACTCATAATTGATTTTAATTTGAACTTTTTATATTTTTTATTAAAATAGATTATAATCGAATGACTATCTAGAGAAACGTGAAGAAAAAGATATCCATTGGCAAAAACAGTTCATTTATAGTCACCGATGCCATCAAAAGCCTTATTACTCGCTTTAAATGATTTT
>NW_018397781.1:1976-2072 GCF_002168275.2 Theobroma umbraticum | reverse complement strand
GAATGTTTGCCTCAAAAAACGTGAAGAAAAAGATATCCTTTGGCAAGAAAAGCCCATTTATAGTCTCCCATGCCTTCAAAGGATTTATTACTCGCT
>NW_018397781.1:1650-1966 GCF_002168275.2 Theobroma umbraticum | reverse complement strand
TTATAACCTCATAATTAATTTTTATTTCATTTTTTTTATATTTTTCATTAAAACATATTATAATTGAATGTTTCCCTTTAGAAATGTGAAGAAAAAGATATCCATTGGTAAGAAAAGTCCGTTTATAGTAAACCATGCATTCGAAAGCCTTATTACTCGCTTTAAATATTTTTATAATCTCACAATTGATATTGATTTGAAATTTTTTATATTTTTTATTGAAATAGATTATAATTGCATGTCTATCTTGAGAAACGTGAAGAAAAGATATCCATTGGTAAGAAAAGTCTATTTATAGTCACCCATGCCTTCGAAA
>NW_018397781.1:1407-1574 GCF_002168275.2 Theobroma umbraticum | reverse complement strand
ATTTTTTTATATTTTTTATTAAAACAGATTATAATTGAATGTTTGCCTCAAAAACCGTGAAGAAAAAGATATCCATTGGCATAAAAAGTCTATTTATTGTCACCCATGCCTTTAAAACCTTTATTACTCGCTTTAAATGATTTTATAACCTCATAATTGATTTTAAT
>NW_018397781.1:972-1125 GCF_002168275.2 Theobroma umbraticum | reverse complement strand
TTCAAAGGATTTATTACTCGCTTTAAATGATTTTATAACCTCATAATTAATTTTCATTTCAATATTTTTTATATTTTTCATTAAAACATATTATAATTGAATGTTTGCCTTTAGAAATGTGAAGAAAAAGATATCCATTGGCAAGAAAAGTCC
>NW_018397781.1:885-962 GCF_002168275.2 Theobroma umbraticum | reverse complement strand
ACCCATGCCTTCGAAAGCCTTATTACTCGCTTTAAGTATTTTTATATCCTCATAATTGATTTTAATTTCAATTTTTT
>NW_018397781.1:727-875 GCF_002168275.2 Theobroma umbraticum | reverse complement strand
ATTAAAACTGATTATAATTGAATGTTTGCCGTAAGAAACGGAAAGAAAAAGATATCCATTGGCAAGAAAAGTTCATTTCTAGTAACCCATGCCTTGAAACGCCTCATTACACGCTTTAAATATTTTTATAATCTCATAATTGATTTTA
>NW_018397781.1:601-717 GCF_002168275.2 Theobroma umbraticum | reverse complement strand
TTTTATATATTTTATTAAAATAGATTATAATTGAATTTCTGTCTTGAGAAACGTGAAGAAAAAGATATCTATTGACAAGAAAAGTCCACTTATAGTTACCGATGCCTTCAAAAGCC
>NW_018397781.1:172-347 GCF_002168275.2 Theobroma umbraticum | reverse complement strand
TAATTGATTTTAATTTAAATTTTTTTATATTTTTTATTAAAACAGATTATAATCGAATGTCTGCCTTAAGAACCATGAAGAAAAAAATATCCATCGGTAAAAAAACTCAATTTCTAGTCACACATGCCTTCGAAAGCCTAATTACTCGATTTAAATAGTTTTTTAATCTCATAAT
>NW_018397781.1:0-162 GCF_002168275.2 Theobroma umbraticum | reverse complement strand
TTGAACCTTTTTATATTTTTTATTAAAATAGATTATAATTATATGTTTACCTCAAGAAATGTGAAGAAAAAGATATCCATTAGTAAAAAAAGTCTATTTGTAGACACTGATACCTTCAAAAGCCTTATTACTCGATTTAAATAATTTTATAACCTCATAATT
>NW_018397780.1:1848-1969 GCF_002168275.2 Theobroma umbraticum | reverse complement strand
ATAAGTTAAGGAAAGAATATCAAGAAAAGGAATATGTAATGTGGTTAAGCCTTAGAAGATGATGAGAATGATCTGATCAACTGTAAGAAGAAATGATTCTAAACTTGATTGTCGGTTATTT
>NW_018397780.1:1309-1461 GCF_002168275.2 Theobroma umbraticum | reverse complement strand
AGTTCTATATTTTGTGATCAAGCTTGGTGTCTTTGATATAGCCTGAGAGGTTCGACACACGGACTAGCTTAAATGTAAGCTAAAATTTGTTAGGCTAATACGAAGTACATAAATAGAGAAGTATGCCATGGATTTAATTTCCTAAGGGCCAA
>NW_018397780.1:1055-1201 GCF_002168275.2 Theobroma umbraticum | reverse complement strand
ATAGAGTTTCGATACATGGAGGTTTGGAAAAATTTAAAGCCTTATACATTAAACCAAGCATTTGAATGTGTGTAAGAAAAGTTTAAAATCTACCTTATTTGGCATAAAGATGATGATTAGGAATGTTTAATTATGGATTTAATTCC
>NW_018397780.1:723-908 GCF_002168275.2 Theobroma umbraticum | reverse complement strand
TTGAGGTTTGACATTTGAAACAAGTCTGAGGAAACTCAAGTTGAACATGTTTTGCGTGGCATATGATTAGTAAATTAGCCACGACTTTAGAATGATAGAGATGGTTAGTAATCAAGATAAGACTTGGAAATGAACTTTAAAGGAAATTTTTGAGCAATTTTAACCTTAAGAGGTTGAACCAGTGA
>NW_018397780.1:167-305 GCF_002168275.2 Theobroma umbraticum | reverse complement strand
CAAAATCTTATGTTAAGAATGCCCAACGGAAGTGATGTGGCAGAGTTTTAGAATGTTAATTATTTACCCTATGTTGATTTAAATTTGAGGACGAATTTGTCTTAAGTGAGGGAGATTGTAACACCTCATACTCACATT
>NW_018397780.1:0-157 GCF_002168275.2 Theobroma umbraticum | reverse complement strand
AAATATTAATATTTTATTTATTAGTGAGGTTAGTCAAAAGGAAAGGGTTATATGACTAATCTATGCGGGAGAGAAGAAGTAAATAAGAATTTTGAAGAAAAATGACGTTAGTGGAGCCCGTGTGTTTTTATTAAATGAAGCTGAAGCCAGTAAGTAT
>NW_018397779.1:2455-2587 GCF_002168275.2 Theobroma umbraticum | reverse complement strand
GACTATAAATGGACTTTTCTTGCCAATGAATCTCTTTTTCTTCATGTTTCTCAATGTAGACATTCAATTATAATCTTGTTTGATCAAAAATGTAAAAAGAATTGAACTTAAAATCAATTTTGAGATTATAAA
>NW_018397779.1:1919-2041 GCF_002168275.2 Theobroma umbraticum | reverse complement strand
TCCCTTTTTCTTCACGTTTCTCAAGGTAGACATTCAATTATAATCTAGTTTGATCAAAAATGTAAAAAAAATTGAACTTAAAATCAATTTTCAGATTATAAAATCATTTAAAGCGAGTAATA
>NW_018397779.1:1425-1576 GCF_002168275.2 Theobroma umbraticum | reverse complement strand
ACCATTTAAAGCGAGTAATAAGGCTTTTAAAGGAATTGGTGACTATAAATGGACCTTTTTTTGCCAATGAATGCCTTTATCTTCATGTTTCTCTACGTAGACATTCAATTATAGCCTGTTTTAACCAAAACTGCAAAAAACTTTCAACTTA
>NW_018397779.1:966-1127 GCF_002168275.2 Theobroma umbraticum | reverse complement strand
TTTAAAGTGAGTAATAAAGCTTTTGAAGGAATGGGTGACCATAAATGGACTTTTCTTGTCACTGAATGCCTTTTTCTTCATGTTTCACGAGGTTGACATTCAATTAATACATGTTTTAACCAAAAGAATAAAAAAATTGAACTTAAAATCAATTTTGATAT
>NW_018397779.1:739-956 GCF_002168275.2 Theobroma umbraticum | reverse complement strand
TTTAAAGTGAGTAATAAGGCTTTTGAAGGAATAAAAGACTATAAATAAAGTTTTTTTACCAACGAATGGAAGGAATATAAGACTATAAATAGAGTTTTTTTACCAAAGAATGCCTTTTGCTTCATTTTCTCATGATAGACAGTCAATTATAGTTTATTTTAATAAAAAATATAAAAAAATATAACTTAAAATCAATTATGAGACTATAAAACTCTTT
>NW_018397779.1:360-515 GCF_002168275.2 Theobroma umbraticum | reverse complement strand
TGAGTAATAAAGCTTTTGAAGGAATGAGTGACTATAAATGGACTTTTCTTGTCACTGAATGCCTTTTTCTTTATGTTTCATGAGGTTGACATTCAATTAATACATGTTTAACCAAAAGAATAAAAAAAATTGAACTTAAAATCAATTTTGATATT
>NW_018397779.1:0-181 GCF_002168275.2 Theobroma umbraticum | reverse complement strand
ACCAACGAATTGAAGGAATAGAAGACTATAAATAGAGTTTTTTTACCAACGAATGCTTTTTGCTTCATGTTTCTCGTGATAGACAGTCAATTATAGTTTATTTTAATAAAAAATATAAAAAAAATATAACTTAAAATCAATTATGAGACTATAAAACCATTTAAAGCGAGTAATAAAGATT
>NW_018397778.1:1859-2002 GCF_002168275.2 Theobroma umbraticum | reverse complement strand
AGTCACCTAAGCCTTCGAAAGCCTTATTACTCGCTTTAAATGATTGTATAACCTAATAATTAGTTTTAAGTTGATTTTTTTTGCAATTCTTATAAAAATAGATTATAATTAAACGTCTGTCTCAAGAAACTGAAACGAAAAGA
>NW_018397778.1:1411-1536 GCF_002168275.2 Theobroma umbraticum | reverse complement strand
ATATCCATTGGCAAGAAAAGTCTATTTATAGTCACCCACGCCTTCAAAAGCCTTGTCACTCACTTTTAATAATTTTATAACCTCATAATTGATTTTAATTTGAATTGTTTTATATTTTTATTAAA
>NW_018397778.1:923-1065 GCF_002168275.2 Theobroma umbraticum | reverse complement strand
TTTAAATGATTGTATAACCTCATAATTAGTTTTAAGTTGATTTTTTTTACAATTCTTATAAAAATAGATTATAATTAAACGTCTGTCGCAAGAAACTGAAACGAAAAGATATCCATTGGCAAGAAAAGTCCATTTATAGTCA
>NW_018397778.1:540-686 GCF_002168275.2 Theobroma umbraticum | reverse complement strand
GATTTTATTTTAAATTTTTTTATTTTTTTATTAAAACAGATTATAATTGAATGTTTGCCATAAAAAACGTAAAGAGAATCATATCCATTGGTAAGAGAAGTCCGTTTATTGTCACCGATGCCTTCGAAAGCCTTATTACTGGCTTT
>NW_018397778.1:145-298 GCF_002168275.2 Theobroma umbraticum | reverse complement strand
TATAATTTTTATTCAAACGGATTATAATTGAATGTCTGCCTTAAGAAACATGAAGAAAATGATATCCATTGGCAAGAAAAGTCCATTTGTAGTCTCCCATGCCTTTAAAAGCCTTATTACTCGCATTAAATAATTTTATAACCTCATAATTGA
>NW_018397778.1:0-135 GCF_002168275.2 Theobroma umbraticum | reverse complement strand
AATTTTTTTATTTTTTTTATTAAAATAGATTATAATTGAATGTGTACCTCGGCAAACATGAAAACAAAGATATTCATTGGTAAGTCCATTTATAGTCACCCATGCTTTCGAAAGCCTTCTTACTTGCTTTAAATG
>NW_018397777.1:1404-1491 GCF_002168275.2 Theobroma umbraticum | reverse complement strand
AGGAAACGTGAAGAAAAAGATATCCATTGACAAGAAAAGTCCATTTATAGTCACAGATACCTTCAAAAGCCTTGTTACTCGCTTTCA
>NW_018397777.1:1316-1394 GCF_002168275.2 Theobroma umbraticum | reverse complement strand
AACCTCATAATTGATTTTGATTTGAGTTTTTTCACATTTTTTATTAAAACAGGTTATAATTGAATGTTTACCCCGAGA
>NW_018397777.1:1178-1306 GCF_002168275.2 Theobroma umbraticum | reverse complement strand
AAAAGATATCCATTGGTAAGAAAAGTCTATTTATATTCACAAATGTCTTCAAAAGCTTTATTACCCACTTTAAAAATTTTATAAGCTCATAATTGATTTTAATTTGAATTTTTTATATTTTTTTATTA
>NW_018397777.1:741-881 GCF_002168275.2 Theobroma umbraticum | reverse complement strand
TTTTTATATTTATTATTAAAACATATTATAATTATATGTTTATCTCAAGAAACGAGAAGAAAAAGATACCCATTAGCAAGAAAAGAACATTTATAGTCACCGATGCCTTCAAAAGCCTTATTACTCGCTTTAAATGATTT
>NW_018397777.1:614-727 GCF_002168275.2 Theobroma umbraticum | reverse complement strand
TGATTTTAATTTAGATTTTTTTAAATTTTTTATTAAAACAGATTATAATTAAATGTTTTCCTCGAGAAACATGAAGAAAAAGATATCCATTAGCAAGAAAAGTCCATTTATAG
>NW_018397777.1:128-249 GCF_002168275.2 Theobroma umbraticum | reverse complement strand
TAAAATAAATTATAATTGAATGTTTACCTCGAAAAACATGAAGAAAAAGATATCTATTGGCAAAAAAAATCCATTTATGGTCACCCATACCTTCAAAAGGTTTATTACTCGCTTTAAATGA
>NW_018397777.1:0-118 GCF_002168275.2 Theobroma umbraticum | reverse complement strand
TCATAATTGATTTTAATTTGAATTTTTTATATTTTTTATTAAATAGATTATAATTAAATGTTTTCCTCAGGAAACATGAAGAAAAAGATATCCATTGGCAAGAAAAGTCCATTTATAG
>NW_018397776.1:2242-2375 GCF_002168275.2 Theobroma umbraticum | reverse complement strand
ATTATAATTTGTTTTAATAAAAATTTTAAAAAAATTGAAATTAAAATCAATTATAATTGAATGTTTGTCTCAAGAAATGTGAAATTAAAATCAATTATGAGATTATAAAACCATTTAAAGCGAGTAATAAGGC
>NW_018397776.1:1735-1911 GCF_002168275.2 Theobroma umbraticum | reverse complement strand
GAGATTACAAAACTATTTAAAGCGAGCAATAAGGCTTTCGAAGGCATGGGTGACAATAAATGGACTTCTCTAGTCAATGGATATCATTTTCTTTACGTTTTTTGAGGCAAACATTTAATTAAAATCTATTTTAATAAAAAAATAAAAAATTTCAAATTAAAATCAATTATGAGGTT
>NW_018397776.1:1591-1705 GCF_002168275.2 Theobroma umbraticum | reverse complement strand
TTCTAAGGCATGGGTGACTATAAATGGACTTTTCTTGTCAATGGATATCATTTTTGTCATGTTTCTCGAGGTAAACATTCAATTATAATCTATTTTAATAAGAATTAAAAAAAA
>NW_018397776.1:1233-1398 GCF_002168275.2 Theobroma umbraticum | reverse complement strand
ATTAAAATCAATTATGAGATTATCAAATCATTTAAAGCGAGTAATGATTCTTTCAGAGGCATGGGTGACTATGAATGAACTTTTTTTGCCAACGAATATATTTTTCTTCAAGTTTCTCGAGGTAAACATTTAATTATAATCTGTTTTAATAAAAAATATAAAAAA
>NW_018397776.1:956-1080 GCF_002168275.2 Theobroma umbraticum | reverse complement strand
AAGGCATGGATGACTATAAATGGACTTTTCTTGCTAACGGATGTCTATTTCTTCACATTTCTCAAGGTAGACATTCCATTATTATCTGATTTAATAAAAAATATAAAAAAATTTAAATCAAAAT
>NW_018397776.1:733-863 GCF_002168275.2 Theobroma umbraticum | reverse complement strand
AGTAATAAGGCTTTTGAAGGAGTGGGTGACTATAAATGGACTATACTTGCCAATGAATATCTTTTTCTTCATTTTCGCTGAGGCAGACATTCAATTATAATCTGTGTTAATAAAAATGTAAAAAAATTCA
>NW_018397776.1:430-591 GCF_002168275.2 Theobroma umbraticum | reverse complement strand
GGCTTGGGAGATTATAAATGGGCTTTTCTTGGTAATGAATAGGTTTTTCTTCATGTTTCCCAAGGCAAACATTCAATTACAACCTGTTTTGACCAAAAATGTAAAACAATTCAACTTAAAATGAATTATGAGGCTACAAAATCATTTCAAGCGAGTAATAA
>NW_018397776.1:146-274 GCF_002168275.2 Theobroma umbraticum | reverse complement strand
GGGTGACTATAAATGGACTATTCTTGCCAATGAATATCTTTTTCTTGATTTTTATTGAGGCAGACATTCAATTATAATCTGTGTTAATGAAAATGTAAAAAAATTCAACTTTAATTCAATTATGAGAT
>NW_018397776.1:0-136 GCF_002168275.2 Theobroma umbraticum | reverse complement strand
TTTAAAGTGAGTAATAAGGCTTTTGAAGGCATGCTTGACTACAAGTGGACCTTTTTTGCCAATATATATCTTTTTCTTCATATTTCTCAAGGTAGACATTCAATTTTAATCTGTTTTAATAATAATTATAAAAAAA
>NW_018397775.1:1858-1971 GCF_002168275.2 Theobroma umbraticum | reverse complement strand
AACCAAAATTGAGAGAAATTCTATAACACCATGTACTTTGATATGGTGGCTGATAAAGCTTATCGGATACAAATTGAGCTTAATTAAAGTGTGTAAGAGTAATGAAGGGTGAA
>NW_018397775.1:1740-1848 GCF_002168275.2 Theobroma umbraticum | reverse complement strand
TGGAATAAAATATTTTACATGTAAAAGAATAGTAATTAAATAATAATATTTTTATTAAGGATGAATTAGCGAGTTAAAAAAGTGATTTGGAAATGAACTGGGACAAGT
>NW_018397775.1:798-1089 GCF_002168275.2 Theobroma umbraticum | reverse complement strand
GTGGAATATAAGATGTGCATATGAAATTCCCTATTACATGCAAATCATTGCATTCAAAAAGAAGAAAGTTATGGGCAACCTATGGGACCCCACCATGTGAAAGTTGAGAAAAAGAAAAAGGAATAAAAAGTATTTAAATGGGTGAAAATCATGGTTTAGAAAGGATAGCCCATAGTAAACAACATAAGGATGGAAATGTGATTTGAAAAGGAAAAGGTATAATTATAGCATGAAATTCTATTGGGTGATAAGGTGGCATTAAAAGGAAATGAAAATGAAATGCAATAAAAT
>NW_018397775.1:205-340 GCF_002168275.2 Theobroma umbraticum | reverse complement strand
CCGTCCATAACAAAGAAAAAAAGAGAGAAAGGAAAGAAAAGAAAAGGAAACAAATATATAAGGAGAAGGCCTTGTAGAGCGTCCACTCGAGAGGAAAAGAGCAAATAGAAGAAAAGAAACATGCAAGGAAAGGCT
>NW_018397775.1:0-110 GCF_002168275.2 Theobroma umbraticum | reverse complement strand
GAGTTCCCATGAAAGATCTGCCCATTTAGAAGGGAAATGGAGAGGAGAAGACTTATGAAGCTTCCACCCAAGACAAGAAAGGTATAAAGATGGTCATTTTTGTTTGAAAT
>NW_018397774.1:4183-4327 GCF_002168275.2 Theobroma umbraticum | reverse complement strand
CACCCATTCCTTCAAAAGCCTTATTACTCTATTTAAATGGTTTTATAATCTCATGATTGATTCTAAGTTGAATTTTTTTACATTTTTTGCTAAAACAGACTATAATTAAATGCTTGCCTTGAGAAACATGCAAAAAAAGCCATT
>NW_018397774.1:3988-4148 GCF_002168275.2 Theobroma umbraticum | reverse complement strand
CTTCAAAAGGTTTATTACTCGCTTTAAATGGTTTTATATTCTCATAATTGATTTGGAGTTGAATTTTTTTACATTTTTGATTAAAACATACTATAATTTGTCTACTTCAAGAAATATGAAGAAACAAGCATTCATTGACAAGAAAAGTCTATTTAGAGTC
>NW_018397774.1:3684-3850 GCF_002168275.2 Theobroma umbraticum | reverse complement strand
TATTTTTTTTAAAACAGAATATAATTGATTGTCTACCTCGAGAAATGTTTAAAAAATGCCATTCATTGAGAAGAAAAGTCCATTTATTGTCACCCATTCCTTCAAAAGGCTCATTACCCGCTTTTAATGCTTTTATAATCTCATAATTGATTTTAAGTTGAATTTT
>NW_018397774.1:3541-3670 GCF_002168275.2 Theobroma umbraticum | reverse complement strand
TAAAACAGACTATAATTGAATACTTACCTTGAGAAATGTGTAGAAAAAGCCTATTCATTAAGAAAAAAAGTCTATTTATAATCACCCATTCCTTCAAAAGCCTTATTACTCGGTTTAAATGGTTTTATA
>NW_018397774.1:3074-3211 GCF_002168275.2 Theobroma umbraticum | reverse complement strand
TATTACTAGCTCTAAACGGTTTTATAATCTCATAATTGATTTTAAGTTGAATAATTTTATATGTTTTGTTAAAACAGACAATAATTGATTATTTATCTCGAGAAACATGCAAAAAAAGCTATTCATTGAGAAGAAAA
>NW_018397774.1:2940-3064 GCF_002168275.2 Theobroma umbraticum | reverse complement strand
AGTCACTCATTCCTTCAAAAGCCTTATTAATTGCTTTAAATGATTTTATAATCTCATAAATGATTTTAAGTTGAATTGTTTTTTATTTTTCTTTAGACCAAACAATAATTGAATGTTTATCTCA
>NW_018397774.1:2143-2306 GCF_002168275.2 Theobroma umbraticum | reverse complement strand
AAGTTGAATTTTTTTACAATTTTTATTAAAACAGACTATAATTGAATACCTACCTTGAAAAACGAGCAAAAAAAGCCTGTTGATTGAGAAGAAAACACCATTTATAGTCACCTATTCCTTTAATAGCCTTATTACTCGGTTTAAATGGTTTTATAATCTCATA
>NW_018397774.1:2005-2133 GCF_002168275.2 Theobroma umbraticum | reverse complement strand
AGTTGAATCTTTTTATATTTTTGGTTAAAACAGACTATAATTAAATGTCTGCCTAGAGAATCGTATAAAAAAGGCATTCATAAAGAAGAAAAGTCCATTTATAGTCACCCATTCCTTCAAAAGCCTTA
>NW_018397774.1:1583-1785 GCF_002168275.2 Theobroma umbraticum | reverse complement strand
CTGCCTTGAGAAACATGTAAAAAAGGCTATTCATTGAGAAGAAAAGTTCATTTATAGTCTCTCATTCCTTCAAAAGCTTTATTACCCCTTTTAATGGTTTTATAATCTTATAATTGAATTTAAGTTGAATTTTTTTGCATTTTTTGTTAAAATAGACTATAATTGAATTTCTGCCTTAGGAAACATGCAGAAAAAGCCTGTT
>NW_018397774.1:1472-1573 GCF_002168275.2 Theobroma umbraticum | reverse complement strand
AGACTATAATTAAATGCTTGCCTTAAGAAACATGCAAAAGAAGCTATTCATTAAGAAGAAAAGTCTATTTATAGTCATCCATTCCTTCAAAAGGTTTATTA
>NW_018397774.1:1161-1317 GCF_002168275.2 Theobroma umbraticum | reverse complement strand
TTTTTTTACATTTTTGATTAAAACATACTATAATTGAATGTCTACTTTAAGAAATATGAAGAAACAAGAATTCATTGACAAGAAAAGTCCATTTAGAGTCCTCCATTCCTTCAGAAAGCTTATTACTCGCTTTAAACGGTTTTATAATCTCATAAT
>NW_018397774.1:850-987 GCF_002168275.2 Theobroma umbraticum | reverse complement strand
ATTTTTTGTTAAAACAGACTATAATTGAATACTTACCTTGGGAAAGGTGTAGAAAAAGCCTATTCATTAAGAAGAAAAGTCCATTATAATCACCCATTCCTTCAAAAGCCTTATTACTCGGTTTAAATGGTTTTATA
>NW_018397774.1:680-838 GCF_002168275.2 Theobroma umbraticum | reverse complement strand
ATTTTAAGTTGAATTTTTTAACATTTTTGGTTAAAACAGACTATAATTAAATGTCTACCTCAAATAACGTGCAAAAAAAGCCATTCATTGAGAAGAAAAGCCCATTTATAGTCACCGATTCCTTCAAAAGGCTTATTACTTGCTTTAAATGGTTTTAT
>NW_018397774.1:569-670 GCF_002168275.2 Theobroma umbraticum | reverse complement strand
TTGATTTTAAGTTGAATTTTTTTACATTTTGGTTAAAAAAGATAATAATTAAATGTTTACCTTGAGAAACGTGCAAAAAAAGCCATTCATTGAGAAGAAAA
>NW_018397774.1:325-540 GCF_002168275.2 Theobroma umbraticum | reverse complement strand
TCACTTTAAATGGTTTTATAATCTCATAATTGATTTCAAGTTGAATATTTTTAAATTTTTGGTTAAAAAGGCTATAATTAAATGTCTACATCAAGAAACTTGCAAAAAAAGCCATTCATGAAAAGAAAAGTCCATTTCTAGTCGCCCATTCCTTCAAAAGGCTTATTTCTTGCTTTAAATGGTTTTATAATCTCATAATTGATTTCAGGTTAAAT
>NW_018397774.1:0-169 GCF_002168275.2 Theobroma umbraticum | reverse complement strand
TTTTAAGTTGAATGTTTTTACATTTTTGGTTAAAACAGACTATAATTAAATGCCCGCCTCAAGAAACATGTAAAAAAAGTCATTCATTGAGGAGAAAAGTTCATTTATAGTCACTTATTCCTTCAAAAGGCTAATTACTTGCTTTAAATGGTTTTATAATCTCATAATT
>NW_018397773.1:12517-12627 GCF_002168275.2 Theobroma umbraticum | reverse complement strand
TTTATAATCTCATAATTGATTTTAGGTTGAATTTTTTGACCTTTTTGGTTAGAATATATTATAATTGAATATCTACCTTGAAAAACGTGAAGAAAAAGGTATTCATTGAC
>NW_018397773.1:12442-12507 GCF_002168275.2 Theobroma umbraticum | reverse complement strand
TATTTATAGTCACTCATTCCTTCAAAAGTTTTATTATTCGCGTTAAATAGTTTTATAATCTCAAA
>NW_018397773.1:12019-12432 GCF_002168275.2 Theobroma umbraticum | reverse complement strand
AGTTGAATTTTCTTACATTTTTGGTTAAAAAAGGCTATAATTGAATGTTTGCCTTGGGGAACATGAGGCAAAAGCCAACCATTAGCATGAAAAGTCCATTTATACTCAAGCCTTCGAAACCCTTATTACTTGATTTAAATGATTTTATAAACTAATAATTATTTTTAAGTTGAATATTCTTACATTTTTGTCTAAAACAGATTAAGGTTGAATGTCTACCTCAAGAAACATTTAGAAAAAAGTAGTCATTGGCAAGAAAAGTTCATTTACAATCACCCATACCTTCAAAGCCCTTATAACTCACTTTAAATAGTTTTATAATATCATAATCGATTTTAAGTTGAATTGTTTTATATTTTTGGTTAAAGGAGATTATAATTGAATGTCTATGTCGAGAAAATTGAAGAAAAGGA
>NW_018397773.1:11874-12009 GCF_002168275.2 Theobroma umbraticum | reverse complement strand
CAAGAAAAGTCCATTTACAGTCACCCATTTCTTCGAAAGCCTTATTTCTCACTGTAAAAGGTATTATAATCTCAAAATTGATTTTAAATTGAATTTTTTTATATTTTAGTTAAAACAGATCATAATTGATTGTTT
>NW_018397773.1:11453-11765 GCF_002168275.2 Theobroma umbraticum | reverse complement strand
CTTCAAAAGCTTTATTGCTCACTTTAAATGGTTGTATAATCTCAAAATTGATTTTAAGTTCAAATTTATTTTCATTTTTAGTTAAAATAGATTATAATTGAATGTCTAGCTCGAGAAATATGAAAAAAAAGACATCATGAATAAGAAAAGCCCATTTATAGCTACCCATTCCTTTAAAAGCCTTATTACTCGCTTTAAAAAGTTTTATAATATCAAAATTGATTTAAATTTAAATTCTTCATATATTTTTGGTTAAAATGGGTTATAATTGAATGTCGACCTCGAGAAACATGAAGAAAAAGTCTTTCATTG
>NW_018397773.1:11312-11398 GCF_002168275.2 Theobroma umbraticum | reverse complement strand
CTTATTACTCGCTTTAAATGGTTTTATAATCTCATAATTGATTTTAGGTAGAATATTTTGACCTTTTTGGTTAAAACAGATTATAA
>NW_018397773.1:11211-11302 GCF_002168275.2 Theobroma umbraticum | reverse complement strand
ACCTTGGGAAACATGAAGAAAAGGATATTCATTAGCAAGAAAAGTCCATTTAATAGTCACTACTTCCTTCAAAAGCCTTATTACTCGTTGT
>NW_018397773.1:11117-11201 GCF_002168275.2 Theobroma umbraticum | reverse complement strand
ATAATCTCATAATTGATTTTAAGTTGATTTTTTTAAAAAATTTATGGCTAAAACAGGTCATAATTGAATGTGTACCTCGAGAAA
>NW_018397773.1:10536-10736 GCF_002168275.2 Theobroma umbraticum | reverse complement strand
TGGTAAGAAAAGATCATTTATAGTCACGCATTCTTTTAAAAGCCTTATTACTAACTTTAAATGGTTTTATAATCACAAAATTGATTTAAATTTGAATTTTTTGTACATTTTTGGTTAAACAGATTACAATTGAATATCTACCTGGAGAAACGTGAGGAAAAAGTCTTTCATTGGCAAGAAAAGTCCATTTATAGTCACTC
>NW_018397773.1:10461-10526 GCF_002168275.2 Theobroma umbraticum | reverse complement strand
AAGCCTTATTACTTGCTTTAAATAGTTTTATATTGTCATAATTGATTTTAAGTTGAATTTTTTTA
>NW_018397773.1:10371-10451 GCF_002168275.2 Theobroma umbraticum | reverse complement strand
TAAAACAGATTATAATTGAATGTCTATCTTGAGAAACATGAAGAAAAGACATTCATTGGCAAGAAAAGTCCATTTATAGT
>NW_018397773.1:10157-10361 GCF_002168275.2 Theobroma umbraticum | reverse complement strand
TTTAAAAGCCTTATTACCCACTTTAAATGGTTTTATACTCATAAAATTGATTTTAGGTTCAAATTTTCTACATTTTTGGTTAAAAAAGGCTATTATTGAATGTCTGTTTTAGGGAACATGAAGCAAAAGCCAACCATTGGCACTAAAAGTCCATTTATAGTCACTTAAGCCTTCAAAAGCCTTATTACTCGATTTAAATGGTTT
>NW_018397773.1:9831-10003 GCF_002168275.2 Theobroma umbraticum | reverse complement strand
TCTGCATTGGGGAACGTGAAGCAAAAGCCAACCATTGGCATGAAAAGTCCATTTATAGTCGCTCAAGCCTTCGAAAGCCTTATTAGTTGGTTTAAAAGGTTTTATAAACTAATAATTGTTTTTAAGTTGAATATTTTTATATATTTGGTTAAAACATACTAGAATTGAATGT
>NW_018397773.1:9532-9745 GCF_002168275.2 Theobroma umbraticum | reverse complement strand
AAGCCTTATTACTCGCTTTAAATGATTTTATATTCTCATAATTGATTTTAAGTTAAATTTGTTTACATTTTTTGTTGAAACAGATTGTAATTGAATGTCTACCTCGAGCAATGTCAAGAAAAAGGCATTCAGTAGCAATAAAAGTCTATTTATAGCCACCCATTGCTTCAAAAGCCTTATTGCTCACTTTAAATGATTTTATAATCTCAAAAT
>NW_018397773.1:9169-9449 GCF_002168275.2 Theobroma umbraticum | reverse complement strand
AATGTCTACCTTGAGAAATGTCAAGAAAAAGGCATTCATTGGCAAGAAAAGTCCTTTTATAGTCACCCATTACTTCAAAAGCCTTATTGCTCATTTTAAATGGTTTTACAATATCAAAATTAATTTTAAGTTCAATTTTTTTTACATTTTTCATTAAAACAGATTATCATTGAATGTCTAGCTTGAGAAACGTGAAGAAAAAGGCATTTGTTGGTAAGAAAAGCCCATTTATAATCACCCACTCCTTTAAAAGACTTATTACTCACTTTAAATAATTTTG
>NW_018397773.1:9006-9159 GCF_002168275.2 Theobroma umbraticum | reverse complement strand
ATTGATTTAAATTTGAATTCTTTGTCTATTTATGGTTAAAATAGATTATAAATGAATGTCTATCTCAAGAAATATGAAGAAAGGTCTTTCATTGGCAAGAAAAGTCTATTTTTAGTCACCCATACCTTCAAAAGCCTTATTACTCGCTATAAA
>NW_018397773.1:8839-8984 GCF_002168275.2 Theobroma umbraticum | reverse complement strand
ATTTTAAGTTGAATTTTTTTACATTTTTAGTTAAAACAAACTGTAATTGAATGTATACCTTAAGAAATTTCAAGAAAAGGCATTCATTGATAAAAAAAAGTCTATATATAGTCACCCATTGCTTCAAAAGCCTTATTTCTCACTT
>NW_018397773.1:8595-8822 GCF_002168275.2 Theobroma umbraticum | reverse complement strand
TCAAAATTGATTTTAATTTGAATTCTTTGTACATTTTTTATTAAAACAGATTATGATTGAATGTCTAGCTAGAGAAATGTGAAGAAAAAGTCATTCATTAGAAAGAAAAGCCCATTTATAGTCACCCATTCCTTTAAAAGCCTTATTACTCACTTTTAAAGGTTTTAAAATCTCAAAATTGATTTAAATGTGAATTCTTTATACATTTTTGATTAAAACAGATTATA
>NW_018397773.1:8407-8585 GCF_002168275.2 Theobroma umbraticum | reverse complement strand
TACCTCAAGAAACGTGAAGAAAAAGTCTTTCATTGGTAAAAAAGTCCACTTATGGTCACCCATTCCTTCAAAAGCCTTATTATTTGCTTTAAATGGTTTTATAATCTTATAATTGATTTTAGGTAAAATTTTTTGACCTTTTTGGTTAGAACAGATTATAATTGAATATCTGCCTTGG
>NW_018397773.1:7221-8307 GCF_002168275.2 Theobroma umbraticum | reverse complement strand
CATTTAATTATAATCTGTTTTGACTAAAAATATATAAAGAATTCAAATTTAAATCAATTTGAGATTGTAAAACCTTTTAAAGTGAGTAACGAGGCTTTTAAAGGAATGAGAGACTATAAATGGGCTTTTCTTACCAATGAAAGTCTTTTTCTTCACGTTTCTTAAGCTAGATATTCAATTATAATCTGTTTTAACTAAAAATATACAAAGAATTCAAATTAAATCAATTTTGAGATTATAAAACAATTTAAAGTGAGAAATAAGGCTTTTGAAGCAATGAGTGACTATCTATAGACTTTTTTTGGCAATGAATACCTTTTTCTTGGCATTTCTCAAGTTAGAAATTCAATTACAGTCTATTTTAATAAAAAATATAAAAAACTTTAACGTCAAATCAATTATGAAATTATAAAACCCTTTATAGCGAGTAATAAGGCTTTTGAAGGTATGGGTGACCATAAATGGACTTTTCTTGCGAATGACTGCATTTTTCTCTATGTTTCTTGAGGTAGACATTCAATTCTAGTCTGTTTTAACCAAAAATGTAAAAATATTCAATTTAAAAAAAATTATTAGTTTATAAAACCATTGAAACCAAGTAATAAGGCTTTCGAAGACTTGAGTGACTATAAATGGACTTTTCGTACCAATGGTTGGCTTTTGCTTCACGTTCTCTAAGGCAAACATTTAATTATAGCCTTTTTTAACCAAACATATAAAAAAATTCAACTTAAAATCAATTTTAAGATTATAAAACCATTTAAAGAGAGTAATATGGCTTTTAAAGGAATAGGTGACTATAAATGGACTTTTCTTGCCAATGAATACCTTTTTCTTCATGTTTCCTAAGGTAGATATTCAATTATGATCTGTTCTAACCCAAAAGGTCAACAAATTCATCCAAAAATCAATTATGAGTTAGAAAACCATTTAAAGTGAGTAACGTGGCTTTTGAAGGAATGAGTGACTATAAAAGGACTTTTCTTGCCAATGAAAGACCTTTTCTTCATGTTTCTTGAGGTAGATATTCAGTTATAATCTACTTTAACCACAAAAGTAAATAAATTTGAACTTAAAATCAATTTT
>NW_018397773.1:7080-7211 GCF_002168275.2 Theobroma umbraticum | reverse complement strand
AACCATTTAAAGTCAGCAATAAGGTTTTTGAAGCAATGGGTGAATATAAATAGACTTTTCTTGCCAATAAATACCTTTTCTTGACATTTCTTGAGGTGGACATTCAATTATGATCTGTTTTAACAAAAAAT
>NW_018397773.1:6948-7070 GCF_002168275.2 Theobroma umbraticum | reverse complement strand
TCAACTTAAAATCAATTATGAGATTATAAAAATTTTTACAGCGAGTAATAAGACTTTTGAAGGAATGAGTGACTATTTAATGGACTTTTATTACCAATGAAAATCCTTTTCTTCATGTTTCT
>NW_018397773.1:6797-6938 GCF_002168275.2 Theobroma umbraticum | reverse complement strand
ATTCAAATATAATCTGTTTTAACCAAAAATATAAATAAATTTGAATGTGAAATCAATTTTGAGATTATAAAACCTTTAAAATTGAGTAATAAGGCTTTTGAAGAAATGGGTGAATATAAATAGACTTTTCTTGCCAATGAA
>NW_018397773.1:5669-6697 GCF_002168275.2 Theobroma umbraticum | reverse complement strand
CTCATAATTGATTTTAAGTTGAATTTTTTACATTTTTGGTTAAAAGAGATTGTAGTTGAATGTTTACCTTGAGAAATATGAAGAAAAAGGCACTCATTTGTAAGAAAAGTCCATTTATAGTCACGCATTCCTTCAAAAGCCTTATTAATCTCTTTAAATGGTTTTATAATCTCCAAATTGATTTTAAGTTGAATGATTTTTACATTTTTTGGTTAAAACATATTATAATTGAATGTATACCTCGAGAAACGTGAAGAAAAAGACATTTATTAGTAAGAAAAGCCCATTTATAGTCACCTATTCCATTAAAAGCCTCGTTACTTAACTTTAAAAAGTTTTACAATCTCAAAATTGATTTGAATTTGAATTCTTTATATATTTTTGGGCAAAACAGATTATAATTGAATGTCTATTTCGAGAAACATGAAGAAAAAGTCTTTCATTGGCAAGAAAAGTCTATTTATAGTCACCCATTTCTTCAAAAACCTTATTACATGCTTTAAATGGTTTTATAATCTTATAATTGATTATAGGTAGAATTTTTTGACCTTTTTAATTAGAACAGATTGTAATTGAATATCTGCCTTGTGAAACATGAAGAAAAGGATATTCATTGGCAATAAAAGTCCATTTAATAGTCACTCTTTCCTTCAAAAGCCTTATTACTAGCTGTAAAAGGTTTTATAATTTCAGAATTAATTTTAAGTTGAATTTTTTTACATTTATGGTTAAAACAGATCATAATTGAATGTCGACCTCAAGAAATGTCAAGAAAAAGGTATTTATTGGCAAGAAAAGTCTATTGATAGACACCCATTGCATCGAAAGACTTATTACTAACTTTAAATAGTTTCATAATCTCAAAATTGATTTTAACTTCAAATTTATTTACATTATTAGTTCAAACAGATTATAATTGAACATCTGCCTTGGGAAATGTCAAGAAAAAGGTATTCATTTGCAAGAAAAGTCCATTTATAGTCATCCATTCCTTTAAAAGTCTTATTATTCACTTTAAATGGTTTTAT
>NW_018397773.1:5510-5659 GCF_002168275.2 Theobroma umbraticum | reverse complement strand
GCCTTATTACTTGGTTTAAATAATTTTATAAACTAATAATTGCTTTCAAGTTCAATATTTTTAAATTTTTTATTAAAACATACTAGAATTGAATGTCTACCTCAAGAAACATAAAGAAAAAAGCATTCATTGGCTAGAAAAGCCCATTT
>NW_018397773.1:5037-5160 GCF_002168275.2 Theobroma umbraticum | reverse complement strand
AAACAGATTATAATTAAATGTCAACCTCAGGAAACTTGAAGAAAAGGATATTCATTGGCAAGAGAAGTGCATTTATAGCCATCCTTCCCTTCAAAAGCCTTTTTACTCGCTTTAAGTGGTTTT
>NW_018397773.1:4486-4599 GCF_002168275.2 Theobroma umbraticum | reverse complement strand
AAATTATAATTGAATGTCTACCTCGAGAAACTTGAAGAAAAGGATATTCATTGAGAAGAAAAGTCCATTTAGATTCACCAAATCTTTCAAAAGCCTTATTACTCACTTTAATT
>NW_018397773.1:4318-4440 GCF_002168275.2 Theobroma umbraticum | reverse complement strand
AAGAAAAGGATATTCATTGGCAATAAAAGTCCATTTAATAGTCACTCTTTCCTTTAAAAGCCTTATTGCTAGCTGTAAAAGGTTTTATAATCTCAGAATTAATTTTAAGTTGAATTTTTTTA
>NW_018397773.1:4078-4248 GCF_002168275.2 Theobroma umbraticum | reverse complement strand
CAAAAGACTTATAACTAACTTTAAATAGTTTCATAATCTCAAAATTGATTTTAATTTCAAATTTATTTACATTTTTAGTTCAAACAGATTATAATTGAACATCTGCCATGGGAAAGGTGAAGAAAAAGGTATTCATTAGCAAGAAAAGTCCATTTATAGTCATCCATTCC
>NW_018397773.1:3617-3704 GCF_002168275.2 Theobroma umbraticum | reverse complement strand
TGGCAAGAAAAGTCCATTTATAGTCGCCCATACTTTCTAAAGCCTTATAACTCGCTTTAAATAGTTCTATAATGTCATAAGCGATTT
>NW_018397773.1:3434-3607 GCF_002168275.2 Theobroma umbraticum | reverse complement strand
TTATAGCCATCCTTTCCTTCAAAAGCCTTTTTACTCGCTTTAAATAGTTTTATAATCTCATAATCGATTCTAAGTTGAATTTGTTTACATTTTTTGTTAAAAAAGATTATAGTTGAATATCTACCTCAAGAAACATGAAGAAAAGGATATTCATTGGCAAGAAAAGTCTATTT
>NW_018397773.1:3205-3404 GCF_002168275.2 Theobroma umbraticum | reverse complement strand
ACTCGCTGTAAATGGTTTTATTATCTCATAACTAATTTTAAGTTGAATTTTTTTTTATTTTTTGTTAAAACAGATCATAATTGAATGTCTACCTTGAGGAATGTTAAGAAAGAAGCATTCATTGGCAAAAAAAGTTCATTTATAATCACCCATACCATTCAAAGCCTTATAACTCGCTTTAAATGATTTTATAATGTCA
>NW_018397773.1:2791-2916 GCF_002168275.2 Theobroma umbraticum | reverse complement strand
AGTTGAATATTTTTACATTTTTGGTTAAAACAGACTAGAATTGAATATCTACCTCGAGAAAAAGGCATTCATTGGTAAGAAAAGTCTATTGACAGTCACCCATTACATCAAAAGCCTTATTACTC
>NW_018397773.1:2536-2646 GCF_002168275.2 Theobroma umbraticum | reverse complement strand
AAGTTCAAATTTATTTACATTTTTAGTTAAAACAGATTATAATTGAATGTCTAGATTGAGAAACATGAAAAAAAGGCATTCACTGGTAAGAAAAGCCTATTTATAGTCAC
>NW_018397773.1:2293-2436 GCF_002168275.2 Theobroma umbraticum | reverse complement strand
TTTTTTTTACATTTTTTGTTAAGAAAGGCTATAATTGAATGTTTTCCTTGGAGAACGTGAAGTAAAAGCTAACCATTGGCATGAAAAGTCCATTTATAGTAACTCAAGCCTTTGAGAGCCTTATTACTTGGTTTAAATAATTT
>NW_018397773.1:2200-2283 GCF_002168275.2 Theobroma umbraticum | reverse complement strand
TAATTGTTTTTAAGTTCAATATTTTTATATTTTTTATTCAAACAGACTAGAATTGAATGTCTACCTCAAGAGACATGAAGAAA
>NW_018397773.1:2017-2190 GCF_002168275.2 Theobroma umbraticum | reverse complement strand
TTGGCAAGAAAAGTCCATTTATAGTCACCCATACCTTCTAAAGCCTTATAACTCGCTTTAAATAGTTTTATAATGTCATAAGCGATTTTAAGTTGAATTGTTTTATATTTTAGCTAAAATAGATTATAATTGAATGTCTACCTCAGGAAACTTGAAGAAAAGGATATTCATTG
>NW_018397773.1:1813-2007 GCF_002168275.2 Theobroma umbraticum | reverse complement strand
TCCATTTATAGCCATCCTTTCCTTCAAAAACCTTTTTACTCGCTTTAAATAGTTTTATAATCTCATAATCGATTTTATGTTGAATTTGTTTACATTTTTGGTTAAAAAATATTATAATTGAATATCTACCTTGAGAAACATGAGGAAAAGGACATTCATTGGCAAGAAAAGTCTATTTATAGTCACCTATTCCT
>NW_018397773.1:1600-1803 GCF_002168275.2 Theobroma umbraticum | reverse complement strand
TATTACTCGCTGTAAATGGTTTTATTATCTCATAACTAATTTTAGGTTGAATTTGTTTTTATTTTTTGTTAAAACAGATCATAATTGAATGTCTACCTTGAGGAATGTCAAGAAAGAAGCATTCATTGGCAAAAAAAGTCCATTTATAGTCACCCATACCATTCAAAGCCTTATAACTCGCTTTAAATGATTTTATAATGTCA
>NW_018397773.1:1145-1253 GCF_002168275.2 Theobroma umbraticum | reverse complement strand
CTTGGGGAACATGAAGCAAAAGCCAACCATTGACATGAAAAGTCCATTTATAGTCACTCAGGCCTTTGAAATCCTTATTACTTGGTTTAAATGGTTTTATAAACTAAT
>NW_018397773.1:1015-1135 GCF_002168275.2 Theobroma umbraticum | reverse complement strand
AAGTTGAATATTTTTACATTTTTGGTTAAAACAGATTAGAATTGAATGTCGACCTCGAGAAAAAGGCATTCTTTGGTAAGAAAAGTCTATTGACAGTCACCCATTACATCAAAAGCCTTA
>NW_018397773.1:782-1005 GCF_002168275.2 Theobroma umbraticum | reverse complement strand
TAAATGGTTTTATAATCTCAAAATTGATTTTAAGTTCAAATTTATTTAAATTTTTAGTTAAAACAGATTATAATTGAATGTCTCGATTGAGAAACATGAAAAAAAGGCATTCACTGGTAAGAAAAGCCCATTTATAGTCACCCATTGTTTTAAAAACCCTATTACGCATTTTAAATAGGTTTATAATCTCAAAATTAATTGAAATTTGAATTCTTTGTACATT
>NW_018397773.1:422-576 GCF_002168275.2 Theobroma umbraticum | reverse complement strand
CACTTTAAATGGTTTTATAATCTCAAAATTAATTTTAAGTTGAATTTTTTTATACTTTTGGTTAAAAAAGGCTATAATTCAATGTCTACCTTGGCAAACGTGAAGCAAAAGAGAACAATTGGCACGAAAAGTCCATTTATAGTCACTCAAGCCT
>NW_018397773.1:290-409 GCF_002168275.2 Theobroma umbraticum | reverse complement strand
TACTTGCTTTCAATGGTTTTATAATCTCCAAATTGATTTTAAGTTCAATTTTTTTAAATTTTTCATTAAAAAAGATTATAATTGATTGTCTACCTCAAGAAACATGAAGAAATAGGCAA
>NW_018397773.1:180-262 GCF_002168275.2 Theobroma umbraticum | reverse complement strand
TACCCATTCCTTCAAAAGCCTTATTACTCACTTTAAATAGTTTTATAATCTCACACTTGATTTTAAGTTGAATTTTTTTACA
>NW_018397773.1:96-170 GCF_002168275.2 Theobroma umbraticum | reverse complement strand
AAATAGACTATAATTGAATGTTTACCCTAAGAAACATGAAGAAAATAATCTTCATTGGCAAGAAAAGTCTATTT
>NW_018397773.1:0-86 GCF_002168275.2 Theobroma umbraticum | reverse complement strand
ATTTCTTAAAAAGCCTTATTACTCGTTTTAAATAATTTTACAATCTCATAATTGATTTTAGGTTGAATTCTTTTACATTTTTAGTT
>NW_018397772.1:8219-8361 GCF_002168275.2 Theobroma umbraticum | reverse complement strand
TTTTCACCAAAAATGAAAAAAAATTCAACTTAAAGTCAATTATGAGATTGTAAAGCCATTTAGAATCAGTAATAAGGCTTTTGAAGGCATATGTGACTATAAATGGACTTTTCTTACCAATGAATATCTTTTTCTTCACGTT
>NW_018397772.1:7570-7955 GCF_002168275.2 Theobroma umbraticum | reverse complement strand
AAGCGAGTAATAAGGCTTTTGAAGGCTTGGGTGACTATAAATAAGCTTTTCTTGCCAATGAATGGCTTTTTCCTCATATTTCTTTAGGTAGACATTTAATTATTATCGGTTTACACCAAAAATATAAAAAAATTAATCTTAAAATCAATTATGAGATTACAAAAATATTTAAAGTGAGTACTAAGGCTTTTAAAGGCATGGGTGACTATAAATGAACCTTTTTTATCAATGAATGACTTTTTTTTCACGTTTCTTAGGGTAGATATTCAATTATAATCTGTTTTAATAAAAAATATAAAAAAATTCAATTTCAGATCAAATATGAGATTATAATAACAAAAAATGTAAAAAAAATCAACTTGAAATCAATTATGAGATTATAAAA
>NW_018397772.1:7033-7560 GCF_002168275.2 Theobroma umbraticum | reverse complement strand
GGAGTAATAAGGCTTTTAAAGGTACGGGTGACTATAAATAGACTTTTCTTGCCAATGAATCACTTTTTCTTCACGTTTTCCAAGATCAACATTCAATTATTACTTGTTTTAACAAAAAATATAAAAAAATTCTGCTCAAAATCAATTATGAGGTTCAAAAAATATTTAAAGCGAGTGATAAAGCTTTTAAAGGTATGGGTGACTATAAATATACTTTTCTTGCGAACGAATGGTTTTTTGTTCACGTTTTCTGAGGTAGACATTCAATCATAATCTGTTTTAATAAAAAATATAAAAAAATTCAATTCAAAATCAATTATGAAACTATAAAAATATTTAGAGTGAATAATAAGGCTTTTGAAGGTATGGGTGACTATATAGAGACTTTTCATGCCAATTAATGGCTTTTTCTTCATATTTATCAGGACAGACATTCAATTATAATATCTTTTACCTAAAAATATAAAAAAATTCAACTTAAAAACAATTATGAGTTATAAAATTATTTAAAGCGAGTAATATGGCTT
>NW_018397772.1:6708-7023 GCF_002168275.2 Theobroma umbraticum | reverse complement strand
GGGTGATTATAAATGGACTTTTTTTGTAAATGAATGATTTTTCTTCATGTTTCCCAAGGTAGACATTCAATTATTTTCTATTTTAACCAAAAATATAAAAAAATTCAATTGAAAATCGATTATGAGATTATACAACCATTTAAAGCGCGTAATAAGGCTTTTGAAGGCATAAGTGACTATAAATGAACTTTTCTTGCCAATGGATATCTTTTTCTTCACGTCTTTCAAGGTAGACATTCAGTCATAATCTATTTTAATAAAAAATATAAAAAAAATTTAACTCAAATTCAATTATGAGATTATAAAAACATTTAA
>NW_018397772.1:6227-6698 GCF_002168275.2 Theobroma umbraticum | reverse complement strand
AAGGCTTTTAAAGGCATGGGTGACTATATAAAGACTTTTCTTGCCAATGAATGGCTTTTTCTTCATATTTGTTGAGACAAACATTAAATTATAATTTTTTTTACCCAAAAATGTAAAACAATTCAACTTAAAATCAATTATGAAATTATAAACCATTTAAAGCGAGCAATAAAGTTTTTTGAAGGCATGGGTGACTATAAATAGACTTTTCTTGCCAATGAATGATTTTTCTTCACGTTTCTCAATGTAGACATACAATTATAATCTGTTTTAATAAAAACAATAAAAAAATTCAACCTAATATCAATCATGAGGTTATAAAGTCGTTTAAAGCGAGTAATAAGGCTTTCGAACGCATAGGTGACTATAAATGGACATTTTTTGTCAATGGATATATTTCTCTTAATATTTATAGAGGTAGACATTCAATTATAATCTGTTTTAATAAAAAATGTAAAAAATTTAACTTAA
>NW_018397772.1:5561-6217 GCF_002168275.2 Theobroma umbraticum | reverse complement strand
GAGATTATAAAAACAATTAAAGCAAGTAATAAGGCATTCGATGGCATGGGTGCGTATAAATAGACTTTTTTTCCCAATGAATAACTTTTTGTTCACATTTCTCAAGATAGACAGTCAATTATAATATGTTTTCACCAAAAATGAAAAAAAAATTTAACTTAAAGTCAATTATGAGATTATAAAGCCATTTAAAACGTGAAATAAGGCTTTTAAGGGCATAAGTGACTATAAATGGACTTTTCTTGTCAATGAATGGCTTTTTCTTCACGTTTTCAGAGGTAGACTTTCAATTATAATCTGTTTTAATAAAAACTAGAAAGATATTGACCTTTAAATCAACTATGAGATTATAAAATAATTTAAAGCGAGTAATAAGGCTTTCGAAGACATAGGTGATAATAAATAAACTTTCCTCACCAATGAATGATTTTTTCTTCTCATTTTTAGAGGTAGGCATTCAACTATAAACTGTTTTCACCAAAATTAAAAAAATGAGTAATAAGGCTTTTGAAGGCATATGTGACTATAAATGGACTTCTCTTACCAATGAATATCTTTTTCTTCACGTTTTCCCAAGTAGCCATTCAATTATAATCTATTTTAATAAAAAATAAAAGAAATTTAACTTCAAATCAATTATGAGATTATAAAACCAT
>NW_018397772.1:4998-5354 GCF_002168275.2 Theobroma umbraticum | reverse complement strand
AATTCAACTTAAAATGAATTATGAGATTATAAAACCATTTAAAGCGAGTAATAGAGCTTCCGAAGGCTTGGGTGACTATAAATAGGCTTTTCTTGCCAATGAATGGCTTTTTCCATACATTTCTTAAGGTAGACATTCAATTATTATCTGTTTTTATAAAAATATAAAAAATTCAACTTCAAATCAATTATTAGATTATAAAACTATTTAAAACGAGTGATTAGGCTTTCTAAGGCATGGGTGAGTATAAATGGGCCTTTCTTGCTAATGGTTATCTTTTTCTTCATGTTTCTCAAGACAGACATTTAATTATAATCTGTTTTAACCAAAAATGTAAAGAAATTCAACTTAAAATT
>NW_018397772.1:4794-4988 GCF_002168275.2 Theobroma umbraticum | reverse complement strand
TTATAAAAACATTTAAAGCGAGTAATAAGGCTTTCGACGGCATAGGTGACTATAAATGTACTTTTCTTATCAATGGATATCTTTTTCTTCACATTTCTTAGGGTACACATTCAATTATTATTTGTTTTAACCAAAAAAGTAAAAAAAAAATTAAAATCAATTATGAGAATATAAAAATATTTAAAGCGAGTAAT
>NW_018397772.1:4673-4784 GCF_002168275.2 Theobroma umbraticum | reverse complement strand
AAGGCATAGGTGACTATAAATGGATTTTTCTTGCTAATGGATATCTTTCTCTTCACATTTATCAAGGTAGACATTCAATTATAATCTGTTTTAATAAAAAATATAAAAAAA
>NW_018397772.1:4188-4359 GCF_002168275.2 Theobroma umbraticum | reverse complement strand
TAAAACCATTTAAAGCGAGTAATAAGGCTTTTGAAGGTATGGGCGACTATAAATGGACTTTTCTTGTCAATGAATGGCTTCTTCTTCATATTTCTCGAGGTAGACATTGAATTATAACCTATTTTAATAAAAAATATAAAAAATTTAAACTTAAAATCAATTATGAGATTA
>NW_018397772.1:4020-4178 GCF_002168275.2 Theobroma umbraticum | reverse complement strand
TAAAATGAGTAATAAGGCTTTCCAAGGCATGGGTGACTATGAATGGTCTTTTCATGCTAATGGATATCTTTTTCTTCAAGTTTCTCAAGATAGACATTCAATTATAATATGTTTTAATAAAAAAAATTAAGTCAAAATCAATTATGACATTATAAAAC
>NW_018397772.1:2413-4010 GCF_002168275.2 Theobroma umbraticum | reverse complement strand
GAGTAATAAGGCTTTCGAAGGCATCGGTTACTCTAAATTGACTTTTCTCACGTATAGATATCATTTTCTTCACGTTTCTCAAGGTAGACATTCAATTATAATCTGTTTTGATAAAAAAATATAAAAAAATTAGTTAAAATCAATTATGACATTATAAAAGCATTTAAAATGAGTACCAAGGCTTTCAAAGGCATGGGTTACTATAAATGGACTTTTCATGACAATCGATATCTTTTTCTTCATGTTTCTCTACGTAGACAGTCAATTATAATATGTTTTAATAAAAAATATAAAAAAAATTAAGTTAAAATCAATTATGATATTCTAAAACCATGTAAAGCGAATAATAAGGCTTTCGAAGGCATGGGTTACTATAAATATACGTTTCTTGGCAATGAATATCTTCTTCTTCATGTTTCCCGAGACAGACGATCAATTATAATCTCTTTTATTCAAAAATGTAAAAATATTCAGCTTAAAATTAATTATGAGATTATAAAAATATTTAAAGCAAGCAATAAGACTTTTGAAGGTATGGGTGACTATAAATGAACTTTTCTTGCTAGTGGGTATCGTTTTCTTCATGTTTTCTATGGTAAACATTCAACTATAATATGTTTTAACCAAAAGTGTAAAAAAAATTCAACTTAAAATCAATTATGAGATTATAAAACAATTTAAAATGAGTAATAAGGCTTTCGAAGCCATGGGTGACTATAAATGGACTTTTCTTGCTATTGGATATCTTTTTCTTCACATTTCTCAAGGTAGACATTCAATTATAATCTATTTTAATAAAAAATATAAAAAAAATTCAACTTAAAATCAATTATGAGATTATAAAACCATTTAAAACGAGTAATAAGGCTTTTGAAAGCATGGGTGACTATAAATGGACTATTCTTGCCAATGGATATCTTTTTCTTCACGTTTCTTAAGGCACACATTCAATTATTATCTATTTTAACCAAAAACATAAAAAAATTTAATTTAAAATCAATTAGAAGATTATAAAAATATTTAAAGCTTGTAATAAGGCTTCCGAAGGCATAGGCGACTATGAATGGACTTTTCTTACCAATGGATATCTTTCTCTTTTCGTTTCTCGAGGTAGACATTCAATTATAATATATTTTTTAAAAAAATATAAAAATAATTAAGTTAAAATTAATTATGATATTATAAAACCATTTAAAGTGACTAATAAGGCTTTCGAAGTTATGGGTGACTATAAATATACGTTTTTTACTAAGAGATATCTTTTTCTTCACATTTATCAAGTCAAACATTCAATTATTATCTGTTTTAACTAAAAATATAAAAAAATTTAGCATAAAATCAATTATGAGATTATAAAAACATTTAAAGCGAGTAATAAGGCTTTCAAAGGCATGAGTGGCTATAAATAAACTTTTCTTGTCAATGGATATCTTCTTATGACATTATAAAATCAATTAAAGTTATTAACAAGACTTTCAAAGGTATGGTGACTATAAATATATGTTTCTTGCTAATGGGTGTCTTTTTTTTCAGATTTCTCGAGGTAAACATTCAATTATTATCTGTTTTAACAAAAAATGTAAAAAAATTCAACTTA
>NW_018397772.1:1945-2146 GCF_002168275.2 Theobroma umbraticum | reverse complement strand
ACTTAAAATCAATTATGATATTATAAAACTATTTAAAGAGAGTAATAAGGCTTTCGAAGGCATGAGTGACTATAAATATATGTTTCTTGCAAATGGATATATATTTTTTTCACGTTTCTTGAGGCAGACATTCAATTATTATTTGTGTTAACCAAAAATGTAAAAAAATTTAACTTAAAATCAATTATGAGATTATAAAAC
>NW_018397772.1:1400-1590 GCF_002168275.2 Theobroma umbraticum | reverse complement strand
TTTTAATAAAAAATATAAAAAAATTAAGTTAAAATCAATTATGATATTATAAAATCAGTTAAAGTGAGTAACAAGGCTTTCGAAGGTATGGGTGACTATAAATATACGTTTCATGCGAATGGATGTCTTTTTCTTCAGGTTTCTTGAGGTAGGCATTCAATTATTATCTGTTTTAACAAAAAATGTAAAA
>NW_018397772.1:1254-1390 GCF_002168275.2 Theobroma umbraticum | reverse complement strand
TAAAATCAATTATGAGATTATAAAAACATTTAAAGCAGGAAATAAGGCTTTCGAAGGCATGGGTAACTATAAATGGACTTGTCTTACCAATGGATATGTTTTTCTTCATGTTTCCTAAGGTAGACATTCAATTATA
>NW_018397772.1:1057-1244 GCF_002168275.2 Theobroma umbraticum | reverse complement strand
ATAAAAAATGTAAAAAACTTCAACTTAAAATCAATTATTATATTAAAAACCTTTTAAAGAGAGTAATAAGGCTTTCGAAGCCATGGGTGACTATAAATATACGTTTCTTGCTAATGGATATATATTTTTTCACGTTTCTCGAAGTAGACATTCAATTATTATTTGTTTTAATCAAAAATGTAAAAAA
>NW_018397772.1:867-1047 GCF_002168275.2 Theobroma umbraticum | reverse complement strand
AAATTAATTATGAGATTATAAAACTATTTAAAGCGATTAATAAGGCTTTTCAAGACATGAGTGACTATAAATAGACTGTTTTTGTCAATGGATATCTTTCTTTTCACGTTGCTCAAGGCAGACATTCAATTATAATCTATTTTAATAAAAAAAATTAAACTTAAAATCAATTATGAGATT
>NW_018397772.1:525-857 GCF_002168275.2 Theobroma umbraticum | reverse complement strand
TTAAAATGAGTAATAAGGCTTTCGAAGCCATCGGTGACTATAAATGGACTTTTCCTGCTAATGGATATCTTTTTCTTCACATTTATGGAGGTAGACATTCAATTATAATCTATTTTAATAAAACATATAAAAAAAATTAAGTTAAAATCAATTATGACATTATAAAACCAATTAAAGTGAGTAACAAGGCTTTCGAAGGTATGAGTGACTATAAATATACGTTTCCTGCTAATGGATGTCTTTTTCTTTGGGTTTCTCAAGGCAAACATTCAATTATTATCTATTTTAATGAAAAATGTAAAAATATTCAACTTAAAATGAATTATGAGATT
>NW_018397772.1:0-313 GCF_002168275.2 Theobroma umbraticum | reverse complement strand
AAAACCATTTAAAGCGAGTAATAAAGCTTTCGAAGGCATGGGTGACTATAAATATACATTTCTTGCTGACGGATATATTTTTCTTCATGTTTCATGAAGCAAACATTCAATTATTATTTGTTTTAACCAAAAATGTAAAAAAATCAACTCAAAATTAATTATAAGATTATAAAAACATTTAAAGTGAGTAATATGGCTTTCAAAGGCATGGGTGACTATAAATAGACTTTTCTTGCCAATGGATATGTTTTTCTTAACATTCCTGAGGTAGACATTCAATTATAATCTGTTTTAATAAAAAATATAAAAAAAT
>NW_018397771.1:19440-19573 GCF_002168275.2 Theobroma umbraticum | reverse complement strand
AAGTTCATTTATAGTCACCCATTCCCTCAAATGGCCTATTACTCGCTTTAAATGGTTTTATAATTTCATAATTGATTTTCAGGTGAATGTTTTTACATTTTTGGTTAAAATAGACTACAATTGAATGCCTACC
>NW_018397771.1:18881-18994 GCF_002168275.2 Theobroma umbraticum | reverse complement strand
CAGACTATAATTGAATGTCTACCTTGAGAAACGTGAAGAAGAAAGCATTCATTGATAACAAAAATCTATTTATAGTCACTCATTCCTTCAAAAGCCTTATTACTCGCTTTAAA
>NW_018397771.1:18287-18545 GCF_002168275.2 Theobroma umbraticum | reverse complement strand
CTATAAATAAATATCTACCTTGAGAAATGTGAAGAAAAAAGCATTCATTAGCAAGACAAGTCCATTTATAGTCACCCATTTCCTCGAAAGGGTTATTACTCACTTTAAATGGTTTTATAATTGCATGATTGATTTTAAATTGAATTTTTTTTACATTTCTCATTAAAATAGATTATACTTGAATACCTACCTTAGGAAACGTGTAGAAAAAGCCATTCATTGAGAAGAGAATACCATTTATAGTCACTCATTCCTTTA
>NW_018397771.1:18164-18277 GCF_002168275.2 Theobroma umbraticum | reverse complement strand
TACTCTCTTTAAATGGTTTTATAGTCCCATAATTGATTTTAAGTTGATTTTTTTTACATTTTTTGTTAAAACAGAGTATAATTGAATGTCTACCTTGAGAAACATGAAGAAAA
>NW_018397771.1:17889-18064 GCF_002168275.2 Theobroma umbraticum | reverse complement strand
AATCAATTATGAGATTATAAAACCATTTAAAATGAGTAATAAAGCTTTTGAAGGGATGAGTGACTATAAATAGACTTTTTTTACCAGTGAATACCTTTTTCTTCATGTTTCCCAGAGTAAACATTCAATTATTGTCTATTTTAATGAAAATTGTAAAAACAATTGAACTGAAAAT
>NW_018397771.1:17800-17879 GCF_002168275.2 Theobroma umbraticum | reverse complement strand
ATTATAAAATCGTTTAAAGTGAGTAATAATGCTTTTAAAGAATAGATGACTATAAATGGACTTTCCATGCCAGTGAATG
>NW_018397771.1:17696-17790 GCF_002168275.2 Theobroma umbraticum | reverse complement strand
CATATTTTTCAAGATAAATATTCATTTACAGTCTGTTTTAAGCCAAAATTTTAAAAAAATCAACTTATAATTAATTATGAGATTACAAAACCAT
>NW_018397771.1:17622-17686 GCF_002168275.2 Theobroma umbraticum | reverse complement strand
TAATAAGGTTTTTGAAGGAATGGGTGGCAATAAATGGACTTTTTTTGCCAATGAATGCTTTTTT
>NW_018397771.1:17516-17612 GCF_002168275.2 Theobroma umbraticum | reverse complement strand
CTCAAGGTAGACATTCAATTCTAATCTATTTTAATCAATAATGTAAAAAATATTGAACCTAAAATCAGTTTTGTGATTATAAAACTATTTAAATCA
>NW_018397771.1:17352-17506 GCF_002168275.2 Theobroma umbraticum | reverse complement strand
CTTTTAAAGGAATGAGAGACTATAAATGGACTTTTCTTGCCAATGAATGCATATTTCTTAATATTTCTCTAGGTAAACATTCAATTATAGTCTATTTTATCCACAAATGTAAAAAAATTCAACTTAAAATCAATTATGAGATTATAAAACTATT
>NW_018397771.1:16815-17047 GCF_002168275.2 Theobroma umbraticum | reverse complement strand
ATAAGGCTTTTAAAGGAATGGGTGACTATAAGTGGACTTTTATTGTAAATGAATGCCTTTTTCTTAATGTTTCATGAGGTAGAGGTTTAATTATAATCTGTTTTAATGAAAATTGTAAAAAAAAATGAACTTAAAATCAATTTTGAGATTATAAAATCGTTTAAAATAAGCAATAAAGCTTTTAAAGGAATGGGTGACTATAAATGGACTTTTCTTGCCAGTGAATGCTTTT
>NW_018397771.1:16249-16572 GCF_002168275.2 Theobroma umbraticum | reverse complement strand
TAAAATCAATTATGAATTTATAAAACCATTTAGAGCGAGTAATTAGCCTTTTGACAGAATGGGTGACTGTAAATGGTCTTATCTTCTCAATCAATGACTTTTTCTACACGTTTCCTAAGGTAGGTTTTCAATTTTAATCTATTTTAATAAGAACTATAAAAAAATTCAACTTAAAATCAATCATGAAATTATAAAACCATTTAAAGCGAGTAATAACCCTTTTGAGAGAATGGATGACTATAAATACACTTTTCTTGCCAATGAATGTCTTTTTTTCACATTTCTCAAGGTAGATATTCATTTATAGTCTGTTTTAACAAAAA
>NW_018397771.1:15786-15971 GCF_002168275.2 Theobroma umbraticum | reverse complement strand
ATTCAATTATAGTCTGTTTTAACTACAAAAGTAAAATAAATTGAACTTAAAGTCAATTTTGAGACTATAAAATCTTTTAAATCGAGTAATCAGGCTTTTGAAGGAATGAGAGACTACAAATGGACTTTTCATACCAATGAATACTTTTTTCTTTATGTTTTTTGAGGTAGACATTCAATTATAGT
>NW_018397771.1:15367-15516 GCF_002168275.2 Theobroma umbraticum | reverse complement strand
TTCAACTTAAAATCGATTATGAAATTATAAAACCATTTAAAGCAAGTAATAAGCTATTTGAGGGATTGGGTGACTATAAATGGACTTTTCTTACTAATGAATTTTTTTTCTTCACGTTTCTCAAGGTAGACATTCATTTATAGTCTGTT
>NW_018397771.1:15082-15267 GCF_002168275.2 Theobroma umbraticum | reverse complement strand
AAAACAATTGAACCTAAAATCAATTTTGTGATTATAAAACCGCTTAAATCAAGTAATAAGGTTTTTGAAGGAATAGGAGACTACAAATGGACTTTTCTTTCCAATGAATATATTTTTCTTCATGTTTCTCAAGGTAAACATTCAATTATAGTCTTTTTTATCCAAAAATGTAAAAAAATTTAACT
>NW_018397771.1:14911-15072 GCF_002168275.2 Theobroma umbraticum | reverse complement strand
TATGAGATTATAAAACTATTTAAAGCTAGTAACTAGGTTTTTAAAGAAATGACCGACTATAAATGGACCTTGCTTGCCAATGAATGTCTTTTTCTTCATGGTTCTTTAGGTAGACATTTAATTATACTTTTTTTAATCCAAAAATGTAAAAAAATTCAACT
>NW_018397771.1:14613-14726 GCF_002168275.2 Theobroma umbraticum | reverse complement strand
ATAAGGCTTTTGAAGGAATGGGTGACTATAAGTGAACTTTTGTTGCCAATGAATACCTTTTTCTTCATGTTTCATGAGGTAGAGATTTAATTATAATCTGTTTTAATGAAAAT
>NW_018397771.1:14268-14587 GCF_002168275.2 Theobroma umbraticum | reverse complement strand
ATTTTGAGATTATAAAATCATTTAAAGTGAGAAATAAGGCTTTTGAAGGAATGGTTAACTATAACTGAACTTTTCTTGCCAGTGAATACTTTTTTCTTCATATTTCTTAAGGTAGACATTCATTAATAGTCTGTCTTAACCAAAAATTTAAAAAAAATTTACTTAAAATCAATTATGAAGTTATAAAACTTTTTAAAGCGAGTAATAAGCCTTTTGAGGGAATAGATGACTATAAATGGTCTTCTCTTTTCAATGAATGGCTTTTTATACAAATTTCCTAAGGTAGGTATTCAATTATAATTTATTGTAATGAGAAATG
>NW_018397771.1:13892-14161 GCF_002168275.2 Theobroma umbraticum | reverse complement strand
CTATAAATGAACTTTTTTTACCAATGAATGCTTTTTCTTCACATTTCTTAAGGTAGATATTCATTTATAGTCTGTTTTAACTAAAAATGTGAAAAAATTTAACTCAAAAACAATTATGAGATTATAAAACCATTTAAAGCGAGTAATATAGCTTTTGAAGGAATAAGATAAATGGACTTTTCTCCTCAATGAATGACTTTTTTTACGCTTTTCTCAAGGCAAACATTCAATTATAGTCTGTTTTAAAGAAAAATGTAAAAAAATACAAC
>NW_018397771.1:13245-13587 GCF_002168275.2 Theobroma umbraticum | reverse complement strand
TTCAACTTAAAATCAATTATGATATTATAAAACCATTTAAAATGAGTAATAAGGTTTTTGAAGGAACGATTGACTATAAATAGATTTTTCCCCTACATGAATAACTTTTCTACATGTTTCTTGAGGTAAGCATTCAATTGTAGTCTATTTTAATGAAAAATATCAAAAAACTTAAAATCAATTATGAAATTATAAAACCATTTAAAGAGAGTAATAAGCCATTTGAGGAATTGGTGATTATAAATGGAGTTTTCTTACCAATGAATTCTTTTTTCTTCACGTTTCTCTAGGTAAACATTCATTTATAGTCTGTTTTAACTAAAAATGTGAAAAAGTTCAACT
>NW_018397771.1:13036-13190 GCF_002168275.2 Theobroma umbraticum | reverse complement strand
TTGAAGGAATGAGAGACTATAAATGGACTTTTCTTCAGAATAAATATCTTTTTCGACAAGTTTCCTAAGGTAGGCATTTAATTATAGTCTGTTTTAAAGTAAAATAGAAAACATTCAACTTAAAATTAATTATGAGATTATAAATCCATTTAAA
>NW_018397771.1:12660-12776 GCF_002168275.2 Theobroma umbraticum | reverse complement strand
TGAGATTATAAAGCCATTTAAAGCAAGTAATAAGGTTTTTGAAAGAATGGGTGAGTATAAATGGACTTTTCTTGTCAATGAATGTCTTTTCTTCATGTTTCTCAAGGTAGACATTC
>NW_018397771.1:12563-12650 GCF_002168275.2 Theobroma umbraticum | reverse complement strand
TGTTTTAACCAAAAGTGTAAAAAAATTCAACCCAAAATCAATTATGAGATTATAAAACCATGTAAAGCGAGTAATAAGGCTTTTGAA
>NW_018397771.1:12006-12412 GCF_002168275.2 Theobroma umbraticum | reverse complement strand
AAAAATAATTTTGAGATTATAAAACCATTTAAAGCGTGTAATAAGGCTTTTAAAGAAGTAGGTAACGATAAATAGACTTTGCTTGCCATTGAAGGTATTTTTCTTCTCGTTTCTCGAGGTAGACAATTAATTATTGTTTGTTTGAACTAATATATAAAAAAAATTCAACTTGAAATCAATTATGAGATTATAAAACCAAGTAAAGCGAGTAATAAGAATTTTGAAAAATGGGTGGCTATAAATGGACTTTTTTTCTCAATGAATGGCTTTTTCTACACGTTTCTCAAGGGAAACATTCAATTATAGTCTGTTTTAAATAAAATTGTAAAAAATTTCAACTTATAATGAATTATGAGATTACAAAACTAATTAAAGCGGGTAATAAGGCTTTTGAAAGAATGGGTGA
>NW_018397771.1:11483-11800 GCF_002168275.2 Theobroma umbraticum | reverse complement strand
CTACATATTTCTCGATGTAGGCATCAATTATAGTATGTTTGAATGAAAAATTTTTAAAAAATCAACTTAAACTTAATTATGAGATTACAAAACCATTTAAATAGAGTAATAAGGCTTTTAAAAGAATGGGTGACTGTAAATAGACTTTTCTTACTAATGAATGTCATTTTCTTCATGTTTCTCAAGGTAAACATTTAATTATAATATGTTTTAACAAAAAATGTAACAAAATTGAACTTAAAATCAATTTTGAGAATATAAAACTATTTAAAGTGAGCAATAAGGCTTTTGAAGGAATAGAAGACTATAAATGGACT
>NW_018397771.1:10787-10944 GCF_002168275.2 Theobroma umbraticum | reverse complement strand
TATGAGATTATAAAACAATTTAAAGCAAGTAATAAGGCTTTTGAAGGAATGAGAGACCATAAATGGACTTTTCTAGGCAATAAATGCATTTTTCTTCATATTTTCAAGGTAAATATTCAATTATAGTCTATTTTAACTTAAAGTGTAAAAAAAATCA
>NW_018397771.1:10557-10685 GCF_002168275.2 Theobroma umbraticum | reverse complement strand
TCTCAATGAATGGCTTTTTCTACATGTTTCCTAAGGTAGGCATTCAATTATAGTTTGTTTTAATGAAAAATGTCAAAAAAATCAACTTAAAATTAATTATGAGATTATAAAATCATTTAAAGCAAGTA
>NW_018397771.1:10420-10532 GCF_002168275.2 Theobroma umbraticum | reverse complement strand
CTATAAATGGACTTTTCTTGCTAATGAATGTCTTTTTCTTCATGTTTCTCAAGGCAGCCATTCAATTATAGTCTGTTTTAACCAAAATTGTAAAAAAATTCAACTTAAAATC
>NW_018397771.1:10230-10320 GCF_002168275.2 Theobroma umbraticum | reverse complement strand
TTTCTCAAGGTAAACATTCAATTATAATAATTTTTAACCAAAAATATAAAAAAATTGAACTTAAAAACAATTTTGAGATTATATAACCAT
>NW_018397771.1:9980-10220 GCF_002168275.2 Theobroma umbraticum | reverse complement strand
TAATAAGGCTTTTAAAGGAATGGGTGATGACAAATAGACTTTGCTTGCCATTGAATGTGTTTTTCTTCACTTTTTTCGAGGTAGACAATCAATTATTGTTTGTTTTAACCAAATATGTAAAAAAATTTCAACTTAAAATCAATTATGAGATTATAAAACCAATTAAAACGAGTAATAAAGATTTTGAAAGAATGGGTAGCTATAAATGGACTTTTCTCCTTAATGAATGACTTTTTCTAC
>NW_018397771.1:9439-9573 GCF_002168275.2 Theobroma umbraticum | reverse complement strand
GAAGGAATGGGTGACTATAAATAGACTTTTCTTATCAATGAATGGCTTTTTGTATATATTTCTCGATGTAGGCATACAATTATAGTCTGTTTGAATGAAAAATTAAAAAAAAATCAACTGAAAATCAATTATGA
>NW_018397771.1:9289-9429 GCF_002168275.2 Theobroma umbraticum | reverse complement strand
CTATTTAAAGAGAGTAATAAAGCTTTTGAAAAAATGAGTGACTGTAAATAGACATTTCTTACTAATGAATGCCTTTTCTTCATGTTTCTTAAGGTAAACATTTAATTATAATCTGCTTTAACCAAAAATATAAAAAAAAT
>NW_018397771.1:9096-9189 GCF_002168275.2 Theobroma umbraticum | reverse complement strand
CTATAATTGAATGCCTACCTTAGGAAACATATAGAAAAAGCCATTAATTTAGAATAAAACTCTATTTATAGTCACCCATTCCTTCAAAAGCCT
>NW_018397771.1:8923-9086 GCF_002168275.2 Theobroma umbraticum | reverse complement strand
ATTAAATGGTTTTATAATCTCATAATTGAGTTTAAGTTGAATTTTTTTACACTTTAAGTTAAAATAGACTATAATTGAATATGTACCTTGAGAAACATGAAGAAAAATACATTCATTGCAAAGAAAAGTCCATTTATGGTCTCCCATTCCTTCAAAAGCCTAA
>NW_018397771.1:8797-8897 GCF_002168275.2 Theobroma umbraticum | reverse complement strand
CTCATAATTGATTTTAGGTTCAATTTCTTTTACGTTATTGGTTAAAACATGTTATAATTGAATGTTTTTATCAAGAAACATGAAGAAAAAAGCATTCATT
>NW_018397771.1:8601-8787 GCF_002168275.2 Theobroma umbraticum | reverse complement strand
GTCTATTTATAGTCTCCTATTCCTTTAAAGGCCTTATTACTCACTTTAAATGGTTTCATATTCTGAATATTGATTTTAAGTTCAATTTGTTTTACATTATTAGTTAAAACAGATTATAATTAAATGTTTACCTTGAGAAACATGAAAAAAAGGGCTTTCATTAGTAAGAAAAGTCTATTTACAGTC
>NW_018397771.1:8146-8323 GCF_002168275.2 Theobroma umbraticum | reverse complement strand
GAAATATGTACAAAAAGCCATTCATTAAAAAGAAAAGTCTATTTATAGTGATTCATTCTTTCGAAAGCCTTATTACTCGATTTAAATGGCTTTATAATCTAAAAATTGATTTTAAGTTCTATTTTTTTCACTTTTTTAGTTAAAACATATTATAATTGAATGTCTATGTTGAGAAAC
>NW_018397771.1:7712-7999 GCF_002168275.2 Theobroma umbraticum | reverse complement strand
TTATAGGTTGATTTTTTTTACATTTTTCTTTAAAACAGACAATAATTGAATGTTCTTGAGAAACATGTAGAAAAAGCCATTCATTGAGGCGAAAAGTCCATTTATAGCCGTCCATTATTTTAAAATCCTTATTACTAGCTTTAATTGATTTTATAATCTCATAACTGATTTTAAATTAAATTGTTTTTACATTTTTAGTTAAAACAAACAATAATTGATTGTCTACCTTGAAAAACATGAAGAAAAACACGTTCAATGACAAGCAAAGTCTATTTATCGTCACCCAT
>NW_018397771.1:7508-7702 GCF_002168275.2 Theobroma umbraticum | reverse complement strand
GCCTTATTGCACGCTTTAAATAGTTTTATAATCTCAAAATTGTTTTTAAGTTCAATTTTTTTTTACATTTTTTAGTTAAAACATATTATAATTGAATGTTTACATTGAGAAATGTGAAGAAAAAGGCATTCACTAGTAACAAAAGTCCATTTATACTCACCCATTCTTTCAAAAGCCTTATTACTCGCTTTAAA
>NW_018397771.1:7272-7408 GCF_002168275.2 Theobroma umbraticum | reverse complement strand
TAGTTAAAACAGACTATAATTGAATGTCTACCTTGAGAAACATGAAAAAAAAATGATTAGTAAGAAAAATTCATTTATAGTCACCCATTCCTTCAAAAGCCTTATTACTGGCATTAAATGGTTTTATAATTTCATA
>NW_018397771.1:7147-7262 GCF_002168275.2 Theobroma umbraticum | reverse complement strand
AGTTGCATTTTTTTAGATTTTTCTTTAAAATAGATTATAATTGAATGTTTGCCTCAAGAAACGTGTAAAAAAAGTCATTCATTGAAGAGTAAAGTCCATTTATCTTATTCCTTCA
>NW_018397771.1:7006-7137 GCF_002168275.2 Theobroma umbraticum | reverse complement strand
TACTTGTTTTAAATAGTTTATAATCTCAAAATTAATTTTAAGTTGAATTTTTTCAAATTTTTTATTAAAACAAACTATAAATGAATATCTACCTTGAGAAATGTGAAGAAAAAAGCATTCATTGGCAAGAA
>NW_018397771.1:6830-6979 GCF_002168275.2 Theobroma umbraticum | reverse complement strand
CAAAAGGGTTATTACTCGCTTTAAATAGTTTTATAATTTCATGATTGATTTTAATTTAAATTGTTTTACATTTCTCATTAAAATAGATTATAACTGAATACCTACCTTAGAAAATGTGTACAAAAAGCCATTCATTGACGAGAGAAGAC
>NW_018397771.1:6649-6808 GCF_002168275.2 Theobroma umbraticum | reverse complement strand
CAAAAAGCTTATTACTCGCTTTAAATAGTTTTGTAGTCCCATAATTGATTTTACGTTGAATTTTTTTATATTTTTGGTTAAAAAAGAGTATAATTGAATATTTACTTTGAGAAACATGAAGAAAAAAACATTCATTGGTAAGAAAAGTCCATTTATAGT
>NW_018397771.1:6526-6639 GCF_002168275.2 Theobroma umbraticum | reverse complement strand
TTCAAAAGCCTTATTACTCACTTTAAATGGTTTTATATTCTCAAATTTGATTTTAAGTTAATTTTTTTTTTTACATTTTTAGCTAAAACAGATTATAATTAAATGTTTACCTT
>NW_018397771.1:6428-6516 GCF_002168275.2 Theobroma umbraticum | reverse complement strand
AAGAAAAAGGCATTCATTAGTAAGAAAAGAATATTTACAATCACTCATTTTTTCAAAACCCTTATTACTCTCTTTAAATGGTTTTATA
>NW_018397771.1:6174-6410 GCF_002168275.2 Theobroma umbraticum | reverse complement strand
AGTTGATTTTTTTAAAATTTTTCATTCAAACAAACTATAATTGAATGCCTACATCGACAAATATGTATAAAAAGTCATTCATTGAGAAGAAAAGTCGATTTACAGTCACCCATTCCTTCAAAAGCCTTATTACTCGATTCAACTGGTTTTTTAATCTCAAAATTGATTTTAAGTTCAATTTGTTTGCTTTTTTGGTTAAAACATATTGTAATTGAATGTCTACATTAAGAAACGTG
>NW_018397771.1:5882-5992 GCF_002168275.2 Theobroma umbraticum | reverse complement strand
CATTCCTTTAAAAGCCTTATTACACGCTCTAAATGGTTTTATAATCTCAAAATTATTTTTAAGTTCAATTTTTTTTTACATTTTAGGTTAAAACATATTATAATTGAATG
>NW_018397771.1:5172-5307 GCF_002168275.2 Theobroma umbraticum | reverse complement strand
CGCTTTAAATCGTTTTATAATCTTGTAATTGATTTCAAGTTAAATTTTTTCACATTTTTTGTTAAAATAGACTATAAATGAATGTCTACCTCGAGAAACATGAAGAAAAAAGAATTCATTGGTAAGAAAAGTTCA
>NW_018397771.1:4993-5162 GCF_002168275.2 Theobroma umbraticum | reverse complement strand
CCCATTCCCTCAAATGGCTTATTACTCATTTTAAATGATTTTATAATTTCATAATTGATTTTCAGTTGAGTTTTTTTACATTTTTGGTTAAAATAGACTACAATTGAATCCTACCTCAAGAAATGTGTAGAAACCTATTCATGCAAATGAAAAATCCATTTATAGTCAC
>NW_018397771.1:4738-4971 GCF_002168275.2 Theobroma umbraticum | reverse complement strand
ACTCGTTTTAAATGGTTTTATAATCTCATAATTGATTTTAAGTTGGATTTTTTTTACATTTTTGGTTAAAACAAACTATAATTGAATATCTACCTTGAAAAACATAAAGAACAAATTATTCATTATTAAGAAAAGTCTATTTATAGTCTCTCATTCCTTCAAAACCCTTATTACTTGATTTAAATGATTTTATAGTCTTAAAATTGATTTTAAGTTTAATTTTTTTAGTTTTT
>NW_018397771.1:4346-4483 GCF_002168275.2 Theobroma umbraticum | reverse complement strand
TTTTTTTAGATTTTTCTTTAAAACAGACTAGAATTGAATGTTTGCCTTGAAAAACATGTAAAAAGAGTCATTCATTGAGGAGAAAAATCCAGTTATCTTATTCCTTCAAAAGCCTTATTACTAGCTTTAAATGGTTT
>NW_018397771.1:4234-4336 GCF_002168275.2 Theobroma umbraticum | reverse complement strand
TAATTGATTTTAAGTTGAATTTTTAAATATTTTTGGTTAAAACAGACAATAGTTGAATGTTTACCTCAAGAAATGTGAAGAAAAATGCATTCATTAGCAAGA
>NW_018397771.1:3995-4134 GCF_002168275.2 Theobroma umbraticum | reverse complement strand
AGAATGGATGACTATAAATGGACTCTCCATGCCAGTGAATACCTTTTTCTTCACGTTTCTCAAGATAAACATTCATTTATAGTCTGTTTTAACTCAAAATTTTAAAAAAATTCAACTTATAATCAATTATGAGATTACA
>NW_018397771.1:3890-3985 GCF_002168275.2 Theobroma umbraticum | reverse complement strand
AAGCGAGTAATAAGGCTTTTGAAGGAATGAGTGGCATTAAATGGACTTTTCTTGCCAATGAATGCTTTTTTTCTTCATGTTTCTCAAGGTAGATA
>NW_018397771.1:3796-3880 GCF_002168275.2 Theobroma umbraticum | reverse complement strand
ATATGTTTTAACCAATAATGTAAAAAAAATGGAACCAAAAATCAGTTTTGTGTTTATAAAACCATTTAAATAAAGTAATAAAGC
>NW_018397771.1:3657-3786 GCF_002168275.2 Theobroma umbraticum | reverse complement strand
ATGAGAGACTATAAATAGACTTTTCTTGCTCATGAATGCATTTTTCTTCACATTTCTTGAGGTAAACATTCAACTATACTCTGTTTTATCAAAAAATGTAAAAAAATTCAACTTAAAATCAATTATGAG
>NW_018397771.1:3508-3647 GCF_002168275.2 Theobroma umbraticum | reverse complement strand
TATTTAAAGCGAGTAATAAGGCTTTTAAAGAAATGGGTGACTATAAATGAACTTTGCTTGCCCATGAAGATCTTTTTCTTCATGGTCTCTGAGGTAGACATTAAATTATACTCTGTTTTAACTAAAAATGTAAAAAAAT
>NW_018397771.1:3162-3308 GCF_002168275.2 Theobroma umbraticum | reverse complement strand
CTATAAATGGACTTTTCTTGTCAATGAATGCTTTTTTCTTCACATTTCTCAAGGCACATATTCATTTATAGTCTGTTTTAACCAAAAATGAGAAAAAATTCAACTTAAAATCAATTATAAGATTATAAAACCATTTAAAGCGAGTA
>NW_018397771.1:2513-2714 GCF_002168275.2 Theobroma umbraticum | reverse complement strand
TTAAAACGAGTAATAAGGTTTTTGAAGGAATGTGTGACTATAAATGGATTTTTCCTTTACATGAATAGGTTTTCTACATGTTTCTTGAGGTAGGATTCAATTGTAGTCTATTTTAACAAAAAATGTAAAAAAATTCAACTGAAAATCAATTATGAAATTATAAAAACATTTAAAGCGAGTAATAAGCCATTTGAGGGAATG
>NW_018397771.1:2369-2503 GCF_002168275.2 Theobroma umbraticum | reverse complement strand
AATGGACTTTTCTTACCAATGAATTTTTTTTTCTTCACATTTCTCAAGGTAGATATTCATTTATAGTCTATTTTAACCAAAAATGTGAAAAATTTTAACTTGAAATCAATTACGAGATTATAAAACGATTTAAA
>NW_018397771.1:2230-2359 GCF_002168275.2 Theobroma umbraticum | reverse complement strand
AGGCTTTTCAAGGAATGAGAGACTATAAATAGACTTTTCTTCAAAATAAATATGTTTTTTGACACGTTTCTTGAGGTAGGAATTTAATTATAGTCTGTTTTAACAAAAAATGAAAACATTCAACGTAAA
>NW_018397771.1:2024-2220 GCF_002168275.2 Theobroma umbraticum | reverse complement strand
AGATTATAAAACCATTTAAAGCGAGTAATAAGGACGTTGAAGCAATGAGTGACTATAAATGGACTTTTCTCCTCAATGAATGGATTTTTCTTCACTTTTCTCAAGGTAGACATTCAACTATAGTTTGTTTTAACCAAAAATGAAAAAAAATTTAACTTAAAATCAATTATGAGATTATAAAGCCATTTAAAGCGAG
>NW_018397771.1:1693-1924 GCF_002168275.2 Theobroma umbraticum | reverse complement strand
GTTAAAACAGACTATAATTGAATGTCTACCTTGAGAAACATGAAGAAAAAGATAATCATTGGCAAGAAAAGTCCTTTTATAGTCACCTATTTTTTCAAAAGCTTTATTACTCGCTTTAAATGGCTTTATAACCTCATAATTGATTTGAAGTTGAATTTTTTTGCATTTTCGGTTAAAACAAACTATAGTTGAATGTCTACCTCGAGAAACGTGAAGAAAAATCCATTCATT
>NW_018397771.1:1291-1399 GCF_002168275.2 Theobroma umbraticum | reverse complement strand
TAAATGAATGTCTACCTCGAGAAACATTAAGAAAGAAGAATTCATTGGTAAGAAAAGTCTATTTATAGTAACCCATTCCCACAAATGGTTTATTACTCGCTTTAAATG
>NW_018397771.1:1163-1281 GCF_002168275.2 Theobroma umbraticum | reverse complement strand
CTCATAATTGATTATAAGTTGATTATTTTTACATTTTTCGTTAAAAAAGACAACAATTCAATGCCTACCTTGTGAAACATGAAGAAAAAGATATTCATTGACAAGGAAAGTCCATTTA
>NW_018397771.1:562-689 GCF_002168275.2 Theobroma umbraticum | reverse complement strand
ATTTTTAGTCACCCATTTTGTCAAAAACCTTATTACTCACTTTACGTGGTTTTCTAATCTCATAATTGATTATAAGTTGATTATTTTTACATTTTTCGTTATAAAAGACAATAATTGAATGTCTACC
>NW_018397771.1:316-436 GCF_002168275.2 Theobroma umbraticum | reverse complement strand
AAGCCTTATTACTCTATTTAAATGGTTTTATAATCTCAAAATTAATTTTAAGTTTAATTTTTTTTATTTTTTTGGTTAAAACATATTATAATTGAATGTCTACATTGAGAAACATGAAGA
>NW_018397771.1:0-138 GCF_002168275.2 Theobroma umbraticum | reverse complement strand
TTGAGAAACGTGAAGAAAAAAGCATTCATTGACAAGAAAAGTCTATTTATAGTCTTCCATTCTTTCAAAAGCCTTATTGCTCATTTTAAATAGTTTTATATTCTTAAAATTGATTTTAAGTTTAATTTTTTTTATATT
>NW_018397770.1:4962-5076 GCF_002168275.2 Theobroma umbraticum | reverse complement strand
AGTAACTAGAAATAGACTTTTCTTGCCAATGGATGGCTTTTGTTTCACGTTTCTCGAGCGAAACAGTCAAATATAATCTGTTTTAAGTAAAAATGTAAAAAAATTTAACTTAAA
>NW_018397770.1:4536-4632 GCF_002168275.2 Theobroma umbraticum | reverse complement strand
GTAACTAGAAATAGACTTTTCTTGCCAATGGATGGCTTTTGTTTCACGTTTCTTAAGCCAAACAGTCAAATATAATCTGTTTTAAGTAAAAATGTA
>NW_018397770.1:4300-4526 GCF_002168275.2 Theobroma umbraticum | reverse complement strand
ACTTAAAATCAATTATATGATTATAAAACTATTTAAAGATAGTAATAAGTTTTTTTAGGACTTGAGGGCAAGTAAATTGACTTTTTCTACAAATGGATGGCTTTTGCTTGACGTTTTTCTAGGCAAACATTCAGTTATGATATATTTTAACAAAAAATATAAAAAATTTAATTTAAAATTAATAGTTAGATTATAAAACCATTTAAAGCGACTAATAAGGCTTTCG
>NW_018397770.1:4024-4290 GCF_002168275.2 Theobroma umbraticum | reverse complement strand
TGACTATAAATAGTCTTGTCTTGCCAACGGATGGGTTTCGTTTCACGTTTCTTGAGATAAACAGTCAAATATAATCTATTCCAAAAAAATATCAAAAATTCAATTTAAAATGAATTATGCAATTATAAAACTATTTAAAGCTAGTAATAATTTTTTGTACAGCTTGAGTGACTATAAATTGACTTTTCTAATAAATTGATAGCTTTTGCTTCATGTTTTTTGAGGTAGACATTCAGTTATAATATATTTTAACTAAAAATGTAAAA
>NW_018397770.1:3801-4014 GCF_002168275.2 Theobroma umbraticum | reverse complement strand
TAAAATCAATAATGGGAATATAAAACCATTCAAAGCGAATATTAAGGCTTTCGAAGGCTTGAGTAACCAAAAATGGACTTTTCTTGTCAATGGATGGCTTTTGTTTCATGTTTCCTGAGGTAAACAGTCAAATATAATCTGTTTTAAGGAAACATGTAAAAAAATTTAACTTAAAATCAATTATACGATTATAAAACTATTTAAAGCTAGTAA
>NW_018397770.1:3533-3781 GCF_002168275.2 Theobroma umbraticum | reverse complement strand
ATAGATGGCTTTTACTTCAAGTTTTCCTTGGCAAACATTTAGTAATGATATATTTTAACAAAAAACTGAAAAAAAATTCAATTTAAAATCAATAGTTATGTTATAAAACTATTTAAAGCGGGTAATAAGGCTTCTGAAGGCTTGAGTGCCTATAAATAGACTTGTCTTACCAAAGGATGGCTTTTGCTTCACGTTTCCCAAAGTAAACAATCAAATATAATCTATTTTAAACAAAAATATAAAAAAAT
>NW_018397770.1:3001-3433 GCF_002168275.2 Theobroma umbraticum | reverse complement strand
TTTAACATAAAATCAAGAATTAGATTATAAAATCATTTAAAGCGAGAAATAAGGCTTTTTAAGGCTTAAGTGACTATAAATGGACTTTTCTTACTAATGGATGGCTTTTGCTTTACGTTACTCGAGGCAAATAGTCAAATATAATCTGTTTTAATAAAAAATGTAAAAATATTCAGCTTAAAATCAATTCTGCGATTTTCAAACCATTTAAAGCTAGTAATAAGTTTTTTTAGGGCTTAGGTGATAAGAAATCAACTTTTCTCTCAAATGAATGGCTTTTGCTTCACGTTTCCCAAGGTACACATTCAGTTATAATATATTTTAACTAAAAATATAAAAAAATTTAACTTAAAATCAATAATGGGAATATAGAACCATTCAAAGCGAATGATAAGGCTTTCGATGGCTTAAGTAACTAGAAATAGACTTTTC
>NW_018397770.1:2896-2991 GCF_002168275.2 Theobroma umbraticum | reverse complement strand
ATGGCTTTTGTTTCACGTTTCTTGAGCCAAACAGTCAAATATAATCTCTTTTAAGTAAAAATGTACAAAAATTTAACTTAAAATCAATTATACGA
>NW_018397770.1:2724-2886 GCF_002168275.2 Theobroma umbraticum | reverse complement strand
ATTTAAAGCTAGTAATAAGTTTTTTTAGGACTTGAGTGCAAATAAATTGACTTTTTCTACAAATGGATGGCTTTTGCTTCATGTTTCCCTAGACAGACATTTAGTTATGATATATTTTAACAAAAAATATAAAAAAATTTAATCTAAAATCAATAGTTAGAT
>NW_018397770.1:2470-2699 GCF_002168275.2 Theobroma umbraticum | reverse complement strand
TTCGAAGGCTTGAGTGACTATAAATAGTCTTGTCTTGCCAACGGATGGGTTTCGCTTCATGTTTCTCGAAGTAAATAGTCAAATATAATGTATTCCAAATAAAAATATAAAAAAATTCAACTTAAAATGAATTATTCAATTATAAAACTATTTAAAGCTAGTAATAATTTTTTGTATAGCTTGAGTGACTATAAATCGACTTTTTCAATAAATTGATAGCTTTTGCTTC
>NW_018397770.1:1808-2336 GCF_002168275.2 Theobroma umbraticum | reverse complement strand
TTGAGTAACTAGAAATGGACTTTTCTTGTCAATGGATGGCTTTTGTTTCACGTTTCTTGAGGTAAATAGTCAAATATAATCTGTTTTAAGGAAAAATATAAAAACATTTAACTTAAAATCACTTATACGATTATAAAACTATTTAAAGCTAGTAATAAGTTTTTTTAGGGCTTAAGTGTAAATAAATTGACTTTTCCTATAAATGGATGGCTTTTGCTTCATGTTTCCTTGGCAGACATTCAGTTATGATATATTTTAACAAAAAATAAAAAAAATCCAATTTAAAATCAATAGTTATGTTATAAAACCATTTAAAGCGAGTAATAAGGCTTTTGAAGGCTTGAGTGACTTATAAATAGACTTGTCTTACCAACGGATGGCTTTTGCTTCACGTTTTTCAAGGTAAACAGTCAAATATAATCTATTTTAAACAAAAATATTAAAAAATTTAACTTAAAATCAATTATGCGATTATAAAATCATTTAAAGCTAGTAATAATTTTTTGTAAGGCTTGAGTGACTATAAAT
>NW_018397770.1:1315-1756 GCF_002168275.2 Theobroma umbraticum | reverse complement strand
AGCAGACATTCAGTTATAACATATTTTAATCAAAAACATAAAAAAATTCAACTTAAAATCAATAATGGGAATATAAAATCATTCAAAGCAAATAATAAGGTTTTTGAAGGCTTAAGTAACTAGAAATGGACTTTTCTTGCCAATAGATGGCTTTTGTTTCAATTTCCTAAGGCAAACAGTCAAATATAATCTTTTTCAAGCAAAAATATAAAAAAAATTGAACTTAAAATCAATTATATGATTATAAAACTATTTAAAACTAGTAATAAGTTTTTTTAGAGCTTGAGTACAAATAAATCAACTTTTCCTACAAATAGATGACTTTTACTTCATGTTTTCCTAGGAAGATATTCAGCTATGATATATTTTAACAAAAAATGTAAAAAATTCAATTTAAAATCAATAGTTAGATTATAAAACTATTTAAAGCGAGTAATAAGG
>NW_018397770.1:950-1305 GCF_002168275.2 Theobroma umbraticum | reverse complement strand
CTTGAGTGACTATAAATAGACTTGTTTTGCCAACGGATGGCTTTTAGTTCACATTTCTCAAGGTAAACAATCAAATATAATCTATTTTAAATAAAAATATAAAAAAATTCAACTTAAAATCCATTACATGATTATAAAACTATTTAAAGCTAGTAATAGTTTGTCATAGGGCTTGAGTGACTATAAATCGACTTATCTGACAAATTGATGGCTTTTGCTTCATGTATTTGAGGCAGATATTCAGTTATAATATATTTTAATCAAAAATAAAAAAAATTCAAATTAAAATCAATAATTAAATTATAAAACCATTTAAAGCGTGTAATAAGGCTTTCGAAGGCTTGAGTGACTATAA
>NW_018397770.1:637-850 GCF_002168275.2 Theobroma umbraticum | reverse complement strand
AAAAAAATTCAACTTAAAATCAATTATGTAATTATAAAACCTTTTAAAGCTAGTAATAAGCTTTTTTAGGGCTTAAGTGACTATAAATCGACTTTCTTGTAAATGGATGGCTTTTGCTTCATGTTTCCTGAGGTAGACATGTAGTTATAATATATTTTTTCTAAAAATATAAAAAAATTTAACTTAAAATCTATAATTAGATTATAAAACCAT
>NW_018397770.1:402-627 GCF_002168275.2 Theobroma umbraticum | reverse complement strand
TAATAAGGCTTTCGAAGGCTTGAGTGACTATAAATAGACTTTTCTTGCCAACCGATGGCTTTTGCTTTACGTCTCCTAAGGTAAATAGTCAAATATAATATGTTTTAACAAAAAATGAAAAAAAGTTGAACTTAAAATCAATTATGCGATTATAAAACCATTTAAAGGCAGTACTAAGTTTTTTGAGAGCTAAAGTGACTCTAAATTGACTTTTTCTGTAAATGG
>NW_018397770.1:0-241 GCF_002168275.2 Theobroma umbraticum | reverse complement strand
AGTAATAAGGCTATTGAAGGCTTGGGAGACTATAAATGAACTTTTCTTGTCAATGGATGACTTTTGCTTCACGTTTCCCAAGGTAACCGTTTGGTTACAATTTATTTCAAATAAAAATATAAAAAAACTCAACTCAAAATCAATTATGAGACTATTAAAATATTTAAAGTGAGTAATAAGGCTTTTGAAGGCTTGAGCGACTAGAAATAGACTTTTCTTGCTAATAGATTGCTTTTGCTTC
>NW_018397769.1:13473-13624 GCF_002168275.2 Theobroma umbraticum | reverse complement strand
TTTTTTTACATTTTTGGTTAAAACAAACTATAATTGAATGTTTACCTCAAGAAATTCGATGAAAAAAGCATTCCTTGGCAAGAAAAGATCATTTATTGTCACCCATTCCTTCAAAAGCCCTATTACTCACTTTAAATGGTTTTATAATCTC
>NW_018397769.1:12955-13300 GCF_002168275.2 Theobroma umbraticum | reverse complement strand
AGAAAAGTTAATTTATGGTCCCCCATTCCATCAAAAGCCTTATTACTCGCTTTTAATGGTTTTATGAACCCATAATTGATTATATGTTCAATTTTTTTTTTGCATTTTTGCTTAAAACAAATTATAATTGAAAGTAAACCTCGAGAAACGTAACAAAAAAGGCATTCAATGACAAGAAAAGTCCATTTATGGTCACCCATTCCTTGAAAAGCCTTATTACCCACTTTAAATAGTTTTATAATCTCAAAATTCATTTTAAGCTCAATTTTTTGTACATTATTGATTAAAACAGATTATAATCAAATGTGTACCTCGTGAAACATGAAGAAACAAGCATTCATTGTT
>NW_018397769.1:12704-12807 GCF_002168275.2 Theobroma umbraticum | reverse complement strand
AAACTATAATTGAATGTCTACCTCAAGAAATACGAAGAAAAAAGCATTCCTTGGCAAGAAAAGATCATTTATTATCACCCATTCCTTCAAAAGACTTATTACT
>NW_018397769.1:12604-12694 GCF_002168275.2 Theobroma umbraticum | reverse complement strand
GGTTTTATATTCTCAAAATTGATTTTAAGTTGAATTATTTTTATAGATTCAGTAAAAGATATTTTAATTGAATATCTACTTTGAGAAATG
>NW_018397769.1:12337-12594 GCF_002168275.2 Theobroma umbraticum | reverse complement strand
AATTTTATTGCCAAGAAAAGTTAATTTATGGTCCCCCATTCCATCAAAAGCCTTATTACTCACTTTTAATGGTTTTATAAACCCATAATTGATTGTATGTTCAGTTTTTTTTTTGCATTTTTGCTTAAAACCAATTATAATTGAAAGTAAACCTCAAGAAACGTGACAAAAAAGGCATTCATTGGCAAGAAAAGTCCATTTATAGTCTCCCATTCCTTCAGAAGCCTTACTACTTGCTTTAAATAGTTTTATTATCT
>NW_018397769.1:9462-12327 GCF_002168275.2 Theobroma umbraticum | reverse complement strand
TTTATGTTCAATGTTTTTTACTTTTTTGGTTAGAATAGATTATAATTGAATCTCTACGATAAGAAACATGAAGAAAAAGGCATTCATTGACAAGAAAAGACCATTTATATTCACCCATTCCTTCAAAAGATTTATTACTCGCTTTAAATAGTTTTATTATCTCAAAATTCATTTTAAGTTCAATTTTGTTACATTATTGGTTAAAATAGATTATAATTGAATGGCTACCTCGAGAAACGTAAAGAAAAAGGCATTCATTGGCATGAAAAGTCTATTTATAGTCACCTATTGCTTCAAAAGCCTTATTTCTCGCTTTAAATAGTTTTCTTATCTCAAAATTCATTTGAAGTTCATTTTTTTTACATTATTGGTTAAAATATACTATAATTGAATGGCTACTTCAAGAAATGTGAAGAAAAAGGCATTCATTGGCGTGAAAAGTCCATTTATAGTCACTCATTCCTTCAAAAGCCTTATTACTCGCTTTAAATGGTTTTATAATCTCATAATTGATTTTGAGTTCAATTTTTTTTTCCATTTTTGGGTAAAACAGATTATAATTGAATGTTTACCTCAAGAAACGCAAAGAAAAAGTCATTCTTTGGCATGAAAAGTCCATTTATAGTCACTCATTCCTTCAAAATCCTTACTACTTGCTTTAAATAGTTTGATTATCTCAAAATTGATTTTACGTTCAGTGTTTTTGACTTTGTTGGTTAGAACAGATTATAATTGAATGTCTACGATAAGAAACATGAAGAAAAAGGCATTCATTGATAAGAAAAGACTATTTATATTCACTCATTCCTTCAAAAGCCTTATTACCCAATTTAAATAGTTTTATACACTCAAAAATAATTTTAAGTTCAATTTTTTGTACATTATTGATTAAAACATATTATAATCAAATGTGTACCTTGTGAACCATGAAGAAACAAGCATTCATTGCTAAGAAAAGTCCATTTATAGTCTCTCATTACTTCAAAAGCCTTACTACTCACTTTAAATAGTTTGATAGTCTCATAATAGATTTTAAGTTGAATTTTTTTATATTTTTGGTGAAAACAAACCATAATTGAATGTCTACCTCAAGAAATGTGAAGAGAAAAGCATTCCCTTGCAAGAAAAGACCATTTTTTGTCACCCATTCCTTCAAAAGCCTTATTACTCACTTTAAATGGTTTTATAATCTCAAAATTGATTTTAAGTTGAATTATTTTTATAGATTTAGTTAAAAGATATTATAATTGAATATCTACCTCGAGAAACATGAAGAAAGAAAATTTATTGACAAGGAAAGACTATTTATGGTCCCCCATTCCATCAAAAACCTTATTACTCGCTTTAAATGGTTTTACAAACTCATAATTGATTGTATGTTTGATTCTTTTTTTACACTTTTGCTTAAAACAAATTATAATTGAAAGTTAACCTCGTGAAACGTGAAGAAAAAGGTATTCATTGGCATGAAAAGTCCATTTATAGTCACCCATTCCTTTAAAAGCCTTACTACTTGCTTTAAATATTTTTATTATCTCAAAATTCATTTTAAATTCAATTGTTTTACATTATTGATTAAAATAGATTATCATTGAATGGCTACCTAGAGAAACGTAAAGGAAAAGGCACTCGTTGGCATGAAAATTCCATTTATAGTCACCTATTGCTTCAAAAGCCTTATTTCTCGCTTTAAATAGTTTTATTATCTTAAAATTCATTTTAAGTTCAATTTTTTTACATTATTGGTTAAAATAGATTATAATTGAATGGCTACTTCAACGAACGTGAAGAAAAAGGCATTCATTGGCGTGAAAGTCCATATATAGTCACCCATTCCATCAAAAGCCTTATTACTCACTTTAAATGGTTTTATAATCTCATAATTGATTTTGAGTTCAATTTTTTTTATATTTTTGGTTAAAACAGATTATAATTAAATGTTTACCTCAAGAAACGTGAAGAAAAAGTGATTCTTTGACACGAAAAGTCCATTTATGGTCACCTATTACTTCAAAAGCCTTATTACTCATTTTAAATAGTTTTATAATCTCAAAATTGATTTTAAGTTCACTTTTTTGTACATTATAGATTAAAACAGATTATAATCAAATGTGTACCTCATGAGACGTGAAGAAACAAGCATTCATTGTGAAGAAAAGTCTATTTATAGTCTCTCATTACTTCAAAAGCCTTACTACTCACTTTAAATAGTTTTATGATTTCATAATTGATTTTAAGTTGAATTTTTTTTACATTTTTGGTTAAAAGAAACTATAATTGAATGTCTACCTCAAGCAATGCGAAGAAAAAAGCATTCCTTGGCAAGAAAAGACCATTTATTGTCACCTGTTCCTTCAAAAGCCTTATTACTCACTTTAAATGTTTTTATAATCTTAAAATTGTTTTTAAGTTGAATTATTTTTTTAGATTTAGTTAAAAAAGATTATAATTGAATATCTACATTGAGAACAAAGAAAATTTATTGACAAGAAAGTTTCATTTATGGTCCCCAATTTCATCAAAAGCCTTATTAGTCGCTTTAAATGGTTTTATAAACTCATAATTGATTGTATGTTCAATTCTTTTTTTTTACATTTGTGCTTAAAACAAATTATAATTGAAATTTAACCTCGAGAAACGCGAAGAAAAAGGCATTCGTTGGCGAAAAAAGTCTATTTATAGTCACCGATTCCTTTAGAAGCCTTACTACTTCCTTTAAATAGTTCTATTATCTCAAAATTGATTTTATGTTCAATGTTTTTTACTTATTTGGTTAGAACAGATTATAATTGAATGTCTACAATAAGAAAGATGAAGAAAAAGGCATTCATTGACAAGAAAAGACCATTTATATTCACCCATTCC
>NW_018397769.1:9238-9362 GCF_002168275.2 Theobroma umbraticum | reverse complement strand
ATACAATCAATTATGGGTTCATAAAACCGTTTAAAGCGAGTAATAAGGCTTTATTTGGAATGGGAGACCGTAAATGGACTTTTCTTGTCAATAAATTTTCTTTCTTCACGTTTCTCGAGGTAGA
>NW_018397769.1:8595-8944 GCF_002168275.2 Theobroma umbraticum | reverse complement strand
AACTATTTAAAGTGAGTAGTAAGGCTTTTGAAGTAATGAGAGACTATAAATGGAATTTTCTTAGCAATGAATGCTTGTTTCTACACGTTTCACGCGGTACACATTTGATTATAATCTGTTTTAATTAATAATGTACAAACAATTTAACTTAAAATCAATTTTGAGATTATAAAACCATTTAAAGTGGATAATAAGGCTTTCGAAGGAATGGGTGACTATAAATGGACTTGTCTTGCCAAAGAATGACTTTTTCTTAACATTTCTTGAGGTAAACATTCAATTATAATCTATTTTCACCAAAAATGTAAAAAAAAATTGAACTTAAAATCAATTATGAGATTATAAAACC
>NW_018397769.1:8456-8554 GCF_002168275.2 Theobroma umbraticum | reverse complement strand
GACTATAAATGGACTTTTCATGCCAATGAATGCCTTTTTCTTCATGTTTCTTGAAGTAGCCAATCAATTATAATCTATTTTAACCAATAATGTAAAAA
>NW_018397769.1:8295-8446 GCF_002168275.2 Theobroma umbraticum | reverse complement strand
TAAAATCAATTTTGAGATAATAAAACTATTTAAAGCGAGGCTTTTGAAGCAATAGGTGACTATAAAGGGACTTTCATGCCAATGGATGCCTTTTGCTTTTCGTTTCTCGAGGTAGTCATTCAATTATAATCTGTTTTAACCAATAATGTAA
>NW_018397769.1:7192-8195 GCF_002168275.2 Theobroma umbraticum | reverse complement strand
TTGCTTTAAATAGTTTTATTATCTCAAAATTGATTTTATGTTCAATGTTTTTTATTTTTTTGGTTAGAACAGATTATATTTGAATGGCTACGATATGAAAGATGAAGAAAAAGGTATTCATTGACAAGAAAAGACGATTTATATTCACCTATTCCTTCAAAAGATTTATTACTCGCTTTTATTAGTTTTATTATCTCAAAATTCATTTTAAGTTCAATTTTTTTACATTTTTGGTTAAAATAGATTATAATTGAATGGCTACCTCGAGAAACGTAAAGAAAAAGGCATTCATTGGCATGAAAAGTCCATTTATATTCACCTATTGCTTCAAAAGCCTCGCTTTAAATAGTTTTATTATCTCAAAATTCATTTTAAGTTTAATTTTTTTACATTATTGGTTAAAATAGATTATAATTGAATGGCTATATCAAGAAATGTGAAGAAAAAGGCATTTATTGGCATGGAAAGTCTATTTATAGTCACCCATTCCATCAAAGGTCTTATTACTCGCTTTAAATGATTTTCTAATCTCATAATTGATTTTTAGTTCAATTTTTTTTTACATTTTTAGTTAAAACAGATTATAATTGAATGTGTACCTTATGAAACATGAAGATACAAGCATTCATTGCTAAGAAAAGTCTATTTATAGTCTCTCATTACTTCAAAAACCTTACTACTCACTTTCAATAGTTTTATAATCTCATAATTGATTTTAAGTTGAATTTTTTTAAAATTTTTGGTTAAAACAAACTATAATTGAATGTCTACCTCAAGAAACGTGAAGAAAAAGTCATTCTTTGGCAAGAAAAGTCCATTTATAGTCACTTATTCCTTCAAAATCCTTATTACCCACTTCAAATGGTTTTATATTCTCAAAAATGATTTTAAGTTCAATTTTTTGTACATTATTGATTAAAACAGATTATAATCAAATGTGTACCTCATAAAACGTGAAGAAACAAGCATTCATTGCTAAGAAAAGTCCATTTATAGTCTCTCA
>NW_018397769.1:6022-7092 GCF_002168275.2 Theobroma umbraticum | reverse complement strand
TTGAATGTTTACCTCAAGAAACGTGAAGAAAAAGTCATTCTTTGGCAAGAAAAGGCCATTTATGGTCACCAATTCCTTCAGAAGCCTTATTACTCACTTTAAATAGTTTTATAATCTTAAAATTAATTTTAAGTTCAATTTTTTGTACATTTTTTATTAAAACAGATTATAATCAAATGTGTACCTTGTGAAATGTGAACAAACAAGCATTCATTGTGAAGAAAAGTCCATTTATAGTCTCTCATTACTTCAAAAGCCTTACTACTCACTTTAAATAGTTTTATGATTTCATAATTGATTTTAAGTTGAATTTTTTTTTACATTTTTGGTTAAAACAATCTATAATTGAATGTCTACCTCAAGAAATGTGAAGAAAAAAGCATTCCTTGGCAAGAAAAGATCATGTATTGTCACCCATTCCTTCAAAAGATTTATTACTCGTTTTAAATAGTTTTATTATCTCAAAATTCATTTTATCAATTTTTTTACATTATTGGTTAAAAAAGATTATAATTGAATGGCTACCTCGAGAAACGTAAAGAAAAAGGCATTCCTTGGCCAGAAAAGTCCTTTTATAGTCACCTATTGCTTCAGAAGCCTCGCTTTAAATAGTTTTAGTATCTCAAAATTCATTTTAAGTTTAATTTTTTTTACTTTATTGGTTAAAATAGATTATAATTGAATGACTACTTCAAGAAACATGAAGAAAAAGGAATTCATTGCCATGAAAAGTCCATTTATCGTCACCCATTCCATCGAAATCCTTATTACTCGCTTTAAATGGTTTTATAATCTCATAATTGATTTTAAGTTCAATTTTTTTTTTATATTTTTGGTTAAAACAGATTATAATTGAATGTTCACTTCAAGAAACGTGAAGAAAAAGTCACTCATTCCTTCAAAAGCCTTATTACCCACTTTAAATAGTTTTATAATCTCAAAATTGATTTTAAGTTCAATTTTTTGTACATTATTGATTAAAATAGATTGTAATCAAATGTGTACCTCATGAAACGTGAAGAAACAAGCATTCATTGTTAAGAAAAGTCCATTTATAGTCTCTCATTACT
>NW_018397769.1:5790-5922 GCF_002168275.2 Theobroma umbraticum | reverse complement strand
AGACTATAAATAGACTTTTTTTAGCAATGAATGCTTGTTTCTTCATGTTTTAAGAGGTTGACATTTGATTATAATCTGTTTTGATCAATAATGTACAAAAAATTGAACTTAAAATCAATTTTGAGATTATAA
>NW_018397769.1:5662-5780 GCF_002168275.2 Theobroma umbraticum | reverse complement strand
AGTGAGTAATAAGGCTTTTGAAGGAATGAGTGACTATAAATGGATTTTCCTTGCCAGAGAATGACTTTTTCTTCATGTTTCTTGAGGTAAACATTCAATTATAATCTGTTTTAACTAA
>NW_018397769.1:5435-5573 GCF_002168275.2 Theobroma umbraticum | reverse complement strand
AATGCCTTTTTCTTCATGTTTCTTGAAGTAGTCATTCAATTATAATCTATTTTAGCCAAGAATGTAAAAAAAATTGAACTTAAAAAATGAATTCTGAGATAATAAAACTATTTAAAGCGAGGCTTTTGAAGCAATAGG
>NW_018397769.1:5155-5425 GCF_002168275.2 Theobroma umbraticum | reverse complement strand
TGGACTTTTCATGCCAATGAATACCTTTTTCTTTACGTTTCTTGAGGTAGCCATTCAATTATAATCTATTATAACCAATAATGTAAAAAAATTAAACTTAAAATGATTTTTGAGATAATAAAACTATTTAAAGCGAGTAATAAATCTTTTGAAGGAATGGGCGAATATAAATGGTCTTTTCTTGTCAATGAATGCCTTTTTCTTCATCTTTCTTATCGTGGACATTCAATTATAATCTGTTCTAACCAAAAAAGTAAAAAACATTGAACA
>NW_018397769.1:4843-5145 GCF_002168275.2 Theobroma umbraticum | reverse complement strand
TTTGAGATAATAAAACTATTTAAAGCAAGTAGTAAGGCTTTTGAAGGAATTGGTGACTATAAATGAACTTTACTTGCCAATGAATGCCTTTTTCTTCATGTTTCTCGGGGTTAACTTTCAATTATAATTTGTTTTAATCAAAAATGTAAAAAAAAAATTGAACATATAATCAATTATGAAATTATAAAACCATTTAAAGCGAGTAATAAGGCTTTTGATGAAATGGGAGACCATAAATGGACTTTTCTTGTCAATAAATTTTCTTTCTTCATGTTTCTCAAGGTAGATATTCAATTATAATC
>NW_018397769.1:4621-4764 GCF_002168275.2 Theobroma umbraticum | reverse complement strand
TAAAACCATTTAAAGTGAGTAATAAGGCTTTTGAAGGAATGGGTGACAATACATGGTCTTTTCTTGCCAAGGAATGCTTTTTTCTTCACATTTGTTGAGGTAGGCATTCAATTATATTTTGTTTTAACCAAAAATGTAAAAAA
>NW_018397769.1:4508-4611 GCF_002168275.2 Theobroma umbraticum | reverse complement strand
AAATCAATTATGAGATTATAAAACTCTTTAAAGCGAGTAGTAAGGCTTTTGAAGTAATGAGAGATTATAAATAGACTTTTCTTAGCAATGAATGCTTGTTTCT
>NW_018397769.1:2650-4408 GCF_002168275.2 Theobroma umbraticum | reverse complement strand
AGTAATGAATCTTTTGAAGGAATGGGTGAATATAAATAGTCTTTTCTTGTCAATAAATGCCTCTTTTTTCATCTTTCTTATCGTAGACATTCAATTATAATCTGTTCTAATCAAAAAAGTAAAAAACATTGAACATAAAATCAATTTTGAGATAATAAAACTATTTAAAGCAAGTAGTAAGGCTTTTCAAATAATGGGTGACTATAATCGGACTTTTCATGCCAATAAATGCCTTTTTCTTCATGTTTCTCAAGAATAACTTTCAATTATAATTTGTTTTAAGCAAAAATATGAAAAAATAATTTAACATACAATCAATTATGAGTTTATAAAACCATTTAAAGCGAGTAATAAAGCTTTTGATGGAATGGGGGACCATAAATGGTCTTTCCCTGTCAATAAATTTTCTTTCTTCATGTTTCTCAAGGTAGATATTCAATTATAATCTCTTTTAACTAAATATATAAAAATAATTCAACTTAAAATCAATTTTGAGATTATAAAACTATTTACAGTGGCTAATAAGGCTTTTGAAGGAATGGGTAACAATAAATGGTCTTTTCTTGCCAAGGAATGCTTTTTCTTCACATTTCTTGAGGTAGACATTCAATTATAGTTTATTTTAACCAAAAATATAAAAAAATTAAACTTAAAATCAATTACGAGATTATAAAACTATTTAAAGTGAGTAGTAAGCCTTTTCAAGTAATGAGAGACTATAAATGGACTTTTTTTAGCAATGAATGCTTCTTTCTTCACGTTTCACAAGGTACAAATTTGATTATAATCTGTTTTAATCAATAATGTACAAAAAATTGAACTTAAAATCAATTTTGAGATTATAAAACCATTTAAAGTGGTTAATAAGGCTTTTGAAGGAATGGGTGACAATAAATGGTCTTTTCTTACCAAGGAATACTTTTTTCTTCACATTTCTTGAGGTAGACATTCAATTATAGTTTGTTTTAACCAAAAATATAAAACAATTCAACTTAAAATCAATTATGAGATTATAAAACTATTTAAAGTGAGTAGTAAGGCTTTTGAAGTAATGAGAGACTTTAAATGGACTTTTCTTAGCAATGAATGCTTGTTTCTTCACATTTCATGATATACACATTTGATTATAATATGTTTTAATCGATAATGTATAAAAATTGAACTGAAAATCAATTTTTAAATTACAAAACCATTTAAAGTGGGTAATAAGGCTTTTGAAGGAATGGGTGACTCTAAATGGACTTTTCTTGCCAAAGAATAACTTTTTCTTCACGTTTCTTGAGGTAAACATTCAATTATAATCTGTTTTAACCAAAAATGTAAAAAAAAATTTGAACTTAAAATCAATTATGAGATTATAAAACCATTTACAGCGATGAATAAGGCTTTTGATGGAATGGATGACTATAAATGGACTTTTCATGCCAATGAATGCCTTCTTCTACACGTTTCTTCAAGTAGCCATTCACTTATAATCTGTTTTAACCAATAATGTGAAAAAAATTAAACTTAAAATGAATTTTGAGATAATAAAACCATTTAAAGTGAGGCTTTTGAAGCAATAGGTGACTATAAATGGACTTTTCATGCCAATGAATACCTTTTTCTTTACGTTTCTTGAGGTAGCCTTTCAATTATAATCTATTTTAACCAATAATGTAACAAAATTGAATTTAAAATGAATTTTGAGATAATAAAACTATTTAAAGCGAGTAATAAATCTTTCGAAGGAATGGGTGAATATAAATGGTCTTTTCT
>NW_018397769.1:1156-2119 GCF_002168275.2 Theobroma umbraticum | reverse complement strand
TAAAACTATTTAAAGCGAGTAATAAATCTTTTGAAGGAATGGGTGAATATAAATAGTTTTTTCTTGTCAATGAATGTCTTTTTCTTCATGTTTCTTATCGTAGACATTCAATGATAATATGTTCTAACCAAAAAAGTAAAAAAAATTGAACATAAAATCAATTTTGAGATAATAAAACCATTTAAAGTGAGTAATAAGACTTTTGAAGAAATGGATGACTATAAGTGGACTTTTCTTGACAATGAATGCCTTTTTCTTCACGTTTCTCGAGGTTAACTTTCAATTATAATTTGTTTTAACCAAAATGTAAAAAAAAATTGAACTTCAAAGCAATTATGAGATCATAAAACCATTTAAAGCGAGTAGTAAGGCTTTTGATGGAATGGGTGACTATAAATGAACTTTTCATGCCAATGAATGCCTTTTTCTACACATTTCTTCAAGTAGCCATTCAATTATAATCTATTTTAACCAGTAATGTAAAAAAAATTAAACTTAAAATGAATTTTGAGATAATAAAACTATTTAAAACGAGTAATAAATCTTTTTAAGGAATGGGCGAATATAAATGGTCTTTTCTTGTTAATGAATGCCTTTTTCTTCAGCTTTCTTATCGTAGACATTCAATTATAATATGTTCTAACCAAAAAAGTAAAAAACATTGAACATAAAATCAATTTTAAGATAATAAAACTATTTGAAGCAAATAATAAGGCTTTCGAAGGAATGGGTGACTATAAATGGACTTTTCTTGCCAATGAATGTCTTTTTATTCACGTTTCTCGAGGTTAACTTTCAATTATAATTTGTTTTAAACAAAAATGTAAAAAAAAAATTGAACATACAATCAATTATAGGTTTATAAAACCATTTAAAGCGAGTAATAAGGCTTTTGATAGAATGGGAGATCATAAATGGACTTTTCTTGTCAATAAATTTTCTTTCTTCACGTTTCTCGAGGTA
>NW_018397769.1:0-1056 GCF_002168275.2 Theobroma umbraticum | reverse complement strand
TCAATTATGAGATTATAAAACCATTTAAAGCAAGTAATAAGGCTTCCAAAGGCAGGGGTTACGACAAATGGACTTTTCTTGCTAATGACTAGTTTTTTCTTCATGTTTCTCAAAGCACACATTGAAGATTAATCTATTTTAACCAAAAATGTAAAAAAATTCAACTTGAAATCAATATTGAGGTTATAAAATTATTTAAAGCAAGTAATAAAGTTGTGGAAGGCATGGGTGGCTATAAATGGACTTTTCTTGCCAATGAACGGCTTTTTCTTTATGTTTCCCAAGGTGAACACTCAATTACAATCAGTTTTGACAAAAAATGTAAAAATATTCAACTTAAAATCAATTACGCAATTATAAAAACATTTAAAGCAAGTAATAAGGCTTCCAAAGGCATGGGTGACTACAAATGGACTTATCTTGCCAATGAATGACTTTTTTGTCATGTTTCTTGAGATAGAAATTCAATTATAACCTGTTTTAACTAAAAATATAAAAACAATTCAACTTAAAATCAATTATAAGTTTATAAAATCATTTAAAGTAAATAATAAGGCCTCGGAAGGCATAAACAACTATAAATGGACTTCTCTTGCACTTTAATAGCTTTTTGTTCATGTTTTCCAAGGAAAACATTCAAATATAATCTATTTTAATGAAAAATATAAAATAATTGGACTTAAAATCAACTATGAGATTATAAAACTATTTAAAGCAGGTAATGAGACATCCAAAGGAATGGACCACTACAAATGGACTTTTCTTGCCAATGAATAGTTTTTACATCGTGTTTTCTAAAGTAAACATCCAATTATAAAATATGATAACAAAAAATGTAAAAACAAATTCAACTAAAAGTCAATTATAAGATTATAAAATCATTTAAAGCGAATAATAAGGCCACAGAAGGCATAGGTGACTGTAAATGAACTTCTCTTGCACTTTAATAGCTTTTTGTTCATGTTTCCCAAGACAGACATTCAAATATAATCTATTTTAATGAAAAATATAAAATAATTCGACTTAAAATCAATTATGAGATTATAAAACCATTTA
>NW_018397768.1:12503-12680 GCF_002168275.2 Theobroma umbraticum | reverse complement strand
AACCATTTAAAGCGAGTAATAAGGCTTTTGAAGGAATGGGTGACTCTGAATGGATTTTTCTTCTCAATGAATGGCTTTTCTAAATGTTTCTTAGAGTAGACATTCAATTACTATCTATTTCAATGAAAAATATTAAAAATAAAATCAATTATGAGTTTATAAAACCATTTAAAGCGA
>NW_018397768.1:12378-12493 GCF_002168275.2 Theobroma umbraticum | reverse complement strand
TTTTGAAGGAATGGGCGACTATAAATGGACTTTTCTTGTGAATGAATACCTTTTTATCATGTTTCACAAGGTAGACATTCAATAATAATCTATTTTAACTAAAAATGTAAAAAAA
>NW_018397768.1:12199-12368 GCF_002168275.2 Theobroma umbraticum | reverse complement strand
AATCAATTATGAGATTATAAAACAATTTATAGGGAGTAATAAGGCTTTTGAAGGAATGGGTGACTATCAAAAGACTTTTCTTGCCAATGGATGCTTTTTTCTTCACGTTTCTCGAGGCAAGCATTCAATTATTGTCTATTTTAATTAAAAATATAAAAAAATTTAACTT
>NW_018397768.1:12026-12189 GCF_002168275.2 Theobroma umbraticum | reverse complement strand
ATGAAATTATAAAATAATTTAAAGCGAGTAATAAGGCTTTCGAAGGAATACGTGACTATAAAGGGACTTTTCTTACCAACGAATGTGTTTTTCTTCATGTTTCTCTAACAGGACATTTAATTATAGTTTGCTTTAATAAAAAATGCAAAAAAATTCAACTTAA
>NW_018397768.1:11866-12016 GCF_002168275.2 Theobroma umbraticum | reverse complement strand
GAGATTATAAAACAATTTACATCGAGTAATAAGACTTTTGAAGGAATGGGTGATTATAAATGAACTTTTATTGCCAATGAATGCGTTTTCTTCATGTTTCTCAAGGTAAGCATTTAATTACAGTCTGTTTTATCAAAAAATGTAAAAAAA
>NW_018397768.1:11503-11755 GCF_002168275.2 Theobroma umbraticum | reverse complement strand
TTCTACATGTTTCCTGTGGTAGACATTCAATTATTGTCTATTTTAACAAAAAATGTAAAAAAATTCAACTAAAAATCAATTATGAGTATATAAAACTATTTAAAACGAGTGATAAGGCTTTTCAAGGAATGGGTGACTATAAATAGATTTTTCTTACTAACAAATGTATTTTTCTTCACGTTTCTCTAAGTAGATATACAATTATAGTCTGTTTTAACCAAAAATGTAAAACAATTCAACTTAAAATCAATT
>NW_018397768.1:11349-11481 GCF_002168275.2 Theobroma umbraticum | reverse complement strand
AGCGAGTAATAAGGCTTTTGAAGGAATGGGCGACTATAAATGGACTTTTCTTCTTAATGAATGGTTTTTCTATATGTTTCCTAGGATAGACATTCAATTATTATCTGTTTTAATAAAAAATATAAAAAAATT
>NW_018397768.1:11171-11339 GCF_002168275.2 Theobroma umbraticum | reverse complement strand
TCAATTATGAGTTTATAAAACCATTTAAAGTAAGTAATAAGGCTTTTCAAGGAATGTGTGACTATAAATGGACATTTCTTGCAAATGAATGCCTTTTTCTTCATGTTTCTCATGGTAAACATTCAATTATAGTCTATTTTAATCAAATATGTAAAAAAATTCAACTTA
>NW_018397768.1:10977-11161 GCF_002168275.2 Theobroma umbraticum | reverse complement strand
TAAGATTATAAAACATATTTAAAGCGAATAATAAGGCTTTTGAAGGAATGGATGACTATAAAGAGAATTTTCTTTCCAACGGATGCATTTTTCTTCATGTTTCTCTAAGTAGACATTTAATTATAGTTTGTTTTAATCAAAAATGTAAAAAGTTAAACTTAAAATTAATTATGAGATTATAAAA
>NW_018397768.1:10786-10967 GCF_002168275.2 Theobroma umbraticum | reverse complement strand
CGAGTAATAAGGCTTTTGAAGGAATTGGTGACTGTAAATAGACTTTTCTTCTCAATGAATGGTTTTTTCTATACGTTTCGTAAGATAGGCATTCAATTATAGTTTGTTTCAATGAAAAATATAAAAAACCTCAACTTAAAATCAATTATGAGTTTATAAAACCATTTAAAGCGAGTAATAA
>NW_018397768.1:10608-10776 GCF_002168275.2 Theobroma umbraticum | reverse complement strand
GGAATGGGTGACTATAAATAGACTTTTCTTGTCAATGAATACCTTTTTATCATATTCCAGAAGGTAGACATTCAATAATAGTCTATTTTAACTAAAAATTTAAAAAAATTCGACTTACAATCTATTATGAGATTAAAAAAATTTAAAGCGAGTAATAAGGCTTTTGAA
>NW_018397768.1:10457-10529 GCF_002168275.2 Theobroma umbraticum | reverse complement strand
TAGTCTGTTTTAACTAAAAATGTAAAATAATTTAGCTTAAAATCAATTATGAAATTATAAAATAATTTAAAG
>NW_018397768.1:10277-10447 GCF_002168275.2 Theobroma umbraticum | reverse complement strand
GGCTTTTGAAGGAATAGATGACTATAAAGGGGCTTTTCTTGTCAACGAATGCGTTTTTCTTCACGTTTCTCTAAGTAGACATTTAATTATAGTTTATTTTATCATGAAATGTAAAAAAATTCAACTTAAAATCGATTACGAGATTATAAAACTATTTAAAGCGAGTAATA
>NW_018397768.1:10179-10267 GCF_002168275.2 Theobroma umbraticum | reverse complement strand
AGGAATGAATGACTATAAATGGACTTTTCTTGGCAATGAATGGACTTTTCTTAATGTTTCTCGAGCTAGACATTCAATTATAGTCTGT
>NW_018397768.1:9980-10169 GCF_002168275.2 Theobroma umbraticum | reverse complement strand
AATGTAAAAAAATTTAACTTAAAATTAATTATGCGATTATAAAATAATTTAAAGCCAGCAATAACACTTTTAAAGGAATAGGTGACTATAAATAGACTTTTTTTGTCAAGGAATGTCTTTTTTTTCACATTTCTCTAAGTAGACATTCAATTATAGTCTGTTTTAATCAAAAATGTAAAAAAATTTAAC
>NW_018397768.1:9506-9722 GCF_002168275.2 Theobroma umbraticum | reverse complement strand
AAGGAATGAGTGACTATAAATGGATTTTTCTTGGCAATTAATTGTTTTCTTTATGTTTCTTGAGGTGGATATTCAACTATAGTCTGTTTTAACCAAAAATGTAAAAAAAATCAATTTAAAATTAATTATAAGATTATAAAATAATTTAAAGCGAGTAATAACACTTTTGAAGGAATGGGTGGCTATAAATGGACTTTTCTTGCCAATGAATGCTTT
>NW_018397768.1:9390-9495 GCF_002168275.2 Theobroma umbraticum | reverse complement strand
TTCTCAAGGTAAGCATTCAATTATAGTCTGTTTTATAAAAAAATGTAAAAACATTTAACTTACAATCAATTATGCGATTATAAAACAATTTAAAGCAAGTAATAA
>NW_018397768.1:9081-9380 GCF_002168275.2 Theobroma umbraticum | reverse complement strand
TGAATGGGTGACTATAAATGGACTTTTCTGCTTAATGAATGGCATTTTTACACATTTCCTGTGGTAGACATTCAATTATTGTCTATTTTAACAAAAAATATAAAAAATTCCAACTTAAAATTAATTATGAGTTTATAAAACAATTTAAAACTAGTAATAAGGCTTTTGAAAGAATGGGTGACTATAAATGGACTTCTCTTCTCAATGAATCGCTTTTCTACATGTTTTCTAGGGTTGACATTCAATTATTGTCTATTTTAATGAGAAATGTAAAAAAATTCAACTTAAAATCAATTATG
>NW_018397768.1:8964-9071 GCF_002168275.2 Theobroma umbraticum | reverse complement strand
ACCATTTAAAGTGTGTAATAAGGCTTTTCAAGAAATTGGTGACTGTAAATGGACTTTTCTTGAGAATGAATGGCTTTTTCTTAATGTTTCTTGAGGTACACATTCAA
>NW_018397768.1:8846-8954 GCF_002168275.2 Theobroma umbraticum | reverse complement strand
TTTTAACCAAAAATGTAAAAAAATTAAACGTAAAATTAATTATGCAATTATAAAATAATTTAAAACGAGCAATAACACTTTTGAAGGAATAGGTGACTATAAATAGAC
>NW_018397768.1:8753-8836 GCF_002168275.2 Theobroma umbraticum | reverse complement strand
AATGAATGTCTTTTTCTTCACGTTTCTCTAACTAGACATTCAATTATAGTCTGTTTTAACCAAAAATGTAAAAAAAATTTAAC
>NW_018397768.1:8551-8743 GCF_002168275.2 Theobroma umbraticum | reverse complement strand
TTATGAGATTGTAAAATAATTTAAAGCGAGTAATAAGGCTTTTGAAGGAATAGGTGATTATAAAGGGACTTTTCTTGCCAGCAAATGCGTTTTTGTTCAAGTTTCTCTAAATAGATATTTAATTATAGTTTGTTTTAGCAAAAAAATATAAAAAAATTTAACCTAAAATCAATTATGAGATTATAAAACCAT
>NW_018397768.1:8420-8541 GCF_002168275.2 Theobroma umbraticum | reverse complement strand
TAATAAGGCTTTTGAAGGAATGAGTGACTATAAATAGACTTTTCTTAGCAATTAATTGTTTTTCTTAATGTTTCTCGAGGTGGACATTCAATTATAGTCTGTTTTAACCAAAAATGTAAAA
>NW_018397768.1:8302-8404 GCF_002168275.2 Theobroma umbraticum | reverse complement strand
CAATTATGAGATTATAAAATAATTTAAAGCGAGTAATAACACTTTTGAAGGAATGTCTAGCTATAAATAGACTTTTCTTGCCAATGAATGCATTTTTCTTCA
>NW_018397768.1:8218-8292 GCF_002168275.2 Theobroma umbraticum | reverse complement strand
GGTAAGCATTCAATTATAGTCTGTTTTATCAAAAAATGTAAAACAATTTAAATTAAAATCAATTATGAGATTAT
>NW_018397768.1:8036-8208 GCF_002168275.2 Theobroma umbraticum | reverse complement strand
AAAGTGAGTAGTAAGGCTTTTGAACGAATGGGTGACTATAAATGAACTTTTCTGCTTAATTAATGGCATTTCTACATGTTTCCTGTGGTAGACAATCAATTACTGTCTGTTTTAACAAAAAATGTAAAACATTTTAACTTAAAATCAATTATAAGTTTATAAAACAATTTAA
>NW_018397768.1:7750-8026 GCF_002168275.2 Theobroma umbraticum | reverse complement strand
AAGGCTTTTGAAGGAATCGGTGACTATAAATGGACTTCTCTTCTCAATGAATGGCTTTTTTACATGTTTTCTAGGGTCGACATTCAATTATTGTCTGTTTTAATGAGAAATGTAAAAAAAATTCAACTTAAAATCAATTATGAGTTTATAAAACTATTTAAAGTGTGTAATAAGGCTTTTTAAGAAATGGGTGACTATAAATGGACATTTCTTGCAAATGAATGCTTTTTTATTCATGTTTCTCACGTTAGACATTCAATTATAGTCTATTTTAAT
>NW_018397768.1:7637-7740 GCF_002168275.2 Theobroma umbraticum | reverse complement strand
AAAAATTCAACTTAAAATCAATTATAAGATTATAAAACATATTTAAAGTGAGTAATAAGGCTTTTGAAAGAATGGGTGATTATAAAGGGACTTTTCTTGCCAA
>NW_018397768.1:7515-7627 GCF_002168275.2 Theobroma umbraticum | reverse complement strand
TTTCTTCATGTTTTTCTAAGTAGATATTTAATTATAGTCTGCTTTAATAGAAAATATAAAAAAATTAAACTTACAATCAATTATGAGATTATAAAACCATTTAAAGCGAGTA
>NW_018397768.1:7286-7415 GCF_002168275.2 Theobroma umbraticum | reverse complement strand
AATGTAAAAAATTTCAACTTAAAATCAATTGTGAGTTTATAAAACAATTTAAAGAGAGTAATAAGGCTTTTGAAGGAATGGGTGGCTATAAATGGACTTCTCTTCTCAATGAATGGCTTTTCTACATGT
>NW_018397768.1:7008-7247 GCF_002168275.2 Theobroma umbraticum | reverse complement strand
CATTTAAAGTGTGTAATAAGGCTTTTCAAGAAATGGGTGACTATAAATGGACATTTCTTGCAAATGAATACCTTTTTATTCATGTTTCTCGAGGTTGACATTCAATTATAGTCTATTTTAGTCAAAAATAAAAAAAATTCAACTTAAAATCAATTATAAGATTATAAATTATATTTAAAGCGAGTAATAAGGCTCTTAAAGGAATGGGTGACTATAAAGGGACTTTTCTTGCCAACGAA
>NW_018397768.1:6579-6816 GCF_002168275.2 Theobroma umbraticum | reverse complement strand
GAGTTTTTCTATACGTTTCCTGAGATAGGTATTCAATTATAGTCTGTTTCAATGAAAATATAAAATAATTTAACTTAAAATCAATTATGTGTTTATAAAACCATTTAAAGTGAGTAATAACACTTTTGAAGGAATGGGTGACTTTAAATGAACTTTTCTTACCAATGAATACGCTTTTATCACGTTTCACAAAGTACACATTCAATAATAGTCTATTTTAACTAAATATTTAAAAAA
>NW_018397768.1:5875-6039 GCF_002168275.2 Theobroma umbraticum | reverse complement strand
GGAATGGGTGACTATAAATAGACTTTTCTTGTCGATGAATGCCTTTTTCTTCACGTTTCTCTAAGTAGATATTGAATTATAGTATGCTTTAGCTAAAAATGTAAAAAAATTTAACTTGAAATCAATTATGAGATTATAAAATAATCTAAAGCGAGTAATAAGGC
>NW_018397768.1:5406-5650 GCF_002168275.2 Theobroma umbraticum | reverse complement strand
AAAAAAATTCAACTTAAAATCAATTATGAGATTATAAATTAATTTAAAGCGAGTAATAACACTTATAAAGGAATGGCTGACTATAAATGGACTTTTCTAATAAATAAATGCATTTTTCTTCATGTTCCTCAAGGTAAGCATTCAATTATAGTCTGTTTTATCTAAAAATATAAAAAATTTCAAATTAAAATTACTTATGAGATTATAAAACAATTTAAAGCGAGTAATAAGGCTTTTGAAGGAA
>NW_018397768.1:4800-4949 GCF_002168275.2 Theobroma umbraticum | reverse complement strand
CCCAACTTAAAATTAATTATGAGTTTATAAAACCATTTAGAGCAAGTAATAAGGATTTTGAAGGAATGGGTGGCTATACATAGACTTTTCCTATAAATGAATGCATTTTTCTTCATATTTCTTAAGGTAGACATTCAATTATAGTCTGT
>NW_018397768.1:4697-4785 GCF_002168275.2 Theobroma umbraticum | reverse complement strand
AAAAAAATTCAACTTAAAATCATTTATGAGATTATAAAATAATTTAAAACAAGTAATAAGATTTTTAAGGAATGGGTGACTATAATGG
>NW_018397768.1:4604-4687 GCF_002168275.2 Theobroma umbraticum | reverse complement strand
GCCAACGAATGAGTTTTTTTTCATGTTTCTCTACGTAGACATTTAATTATAGTTTGTTTTAATCAAAAATGTAAAAAAATTTA
>NW_018397768.1:4308-4504 GCF_002168275.2 Theobroma umbraticum | reverse complement strand
ATTTTAAGTTGAATTTTTTTATATTTTTTTATTAAAACAGACTATAATTGAATACTTGCCTCAAGAAACGTGGAGAAAAAGCCATTCATTGAGAAGAAAAGTCTATTTATAGTCACCCATTCGTTCAAAAGTGTTCTTGCTCGCTTTAAATTATTTTATAATAGCATAATTAATTTTAAGTTTAATTTGTTTATAT
>NW_018397768.1:4210-4298 GCF_002168275.2 Theobroma umbraticum | reverse complement strand
AACAGACTATAATTGAATGTCTAACTTGAGAAACATTAAGAAAAAGCCATTCATTGCTAAGAAAAGTCCATTTATAGTCACTCATTCC
>NW_018397768.1:3993-4185 GCF_002168275.2 Theobroma umbraticum | reverse complement strand
AATGGTTTTATAATCTCATAATTGATTTTAAGTTAAATTTTTTTATATTTTTTGGTAAAACAAACTATAATTAAATGTCTACTCAGTAAAACTTTAAGAAAACTACATTCGTTGGCAAGAAAGGCCCATTTATAGTCATCTATTCATTCAAAAGCCTTATTACACGCTTTAAATTATTTTATAATTTCATAA
>NW_018397768.1:3864-3983 GCF_002168275.2 Theobroma umbraticum | reverse complement strand
GTTAAATTATTTTACATTTTTAGTTAAAACAGACTATAATTGAATGCTTGCCCTGAGAAATGTGAAGAAAAAAGCATCCATTGGTAATAAATGTCATTTTATAGTCACCCATTCCTTCA
>NW_018397768.1:3676-3854 GCF_002168275.2 Theobroma umbraticum | reverse complement strand
TACTCACTTTAAATTGTTTTATAACCTTATAATAGATTTTAAGTTGACTTTTTTTTTTAATTTTAGTTAAAATAGACTATTATTGAATGTTTACCTTGTGAAACGTGATAAAAACGTATTCATTGGCAAGAGAAGTTCATTTATAGTCACCCATTCCTTAAAAAGCCTTATTACTCAC
>NW_018397768.1:3546-3666 GCF_002168275.2 Theobroma umbraticum | reverse complement strand
TTTATAAACTCATAATTGATTTTAAGTTAAATTGTTTTACATTTTTATTGAAACAAACTATAATTGAATACCTATCTCAGGAAATGTATAGAAAAAATCATTCGTTGAGAAGAAAAGTCC
>NW_018397768.1:2931-3054 GCF_002168275.2 Theobroma umbraticum | reverse complement strand
ATTTTAAGTTGACTTTTTTTACATTTTTCATTAAAACAAAAAATAATTCATTGTCTACCCCAGGAAACATGTAAAAAAGCCATTCATTGAGAAGAAAAGTTCATTTATAGTCACCCATTCCTT
>NW_018397768.1:2780-2921 GCF_002168275.2 Theobroma umbraticum | reverse complement strand
ATTACTCGCTTTAAATTGTTTTATAACCTCATAATTGATTTTAAGTTGAATATTTTTACATTTCTCATTAAAACAGACAATAATTGAATGTCTACCCTAGAAAACATGTAGAAAAGCCATTCATTGAGAAGAAAAGTCCAT
>NW_018397768.1:2693-2770 GCF_002168275.2 Theobroma umbraticum | reverse complement strand
CCATTCCTTCAAAAGCCTTATTAGTCGCTTTAAATTGTTTTATAAACTGATAGTTGATTTTAAGTTGAAATTTTTTA
>NW_018397768.1:2359-2683 GCF_002168275.2 Theobroma umbraticum | reverse complement strand
TAAAACAGATAATAATTGAATGTCTACCATAGGAAACGTGTAGAAATGCCATTCATTAAGCAAAAAAGTTCATTTATAGTCACCCATTCGTTTAAAAGTCTTATTACTCGCTTTAAATTTTTTATAATCTCATAATTGATTTTAAGTTAAATTGTTTTACCTTTTTTGATAAAACAAACTATAATTGAATTCTTACCTTGAGAAATATGAAGAAAAACGCATTCATTGGCAAGAAAAGTCTATTTATAGCCACCCATTCCTTCAAAAGTGTTGTTACTCGCTTTAAATTATTTTATAATCTCATAATTGATTTTAAGTTAAATT
>NW_018397768.1:1666-1866 GCF_002168275.2 Theobroma umbraticum | reverse complement strand
TAAATTATTTTATAATCGCATAATTAATTTTAAGTTTAATTTTTTTACATTTTTGATTTAAACAGACTATAATTGAATGTCTACCTTGAGAAACATTAAGAAAAGGCCATTCATTGCTAAGAAAAGTCCATTTATAGTCATTCATCCCTTCAAAAACCTTATTACTCACTTTAAATGGTTTTATAATCTCATAATCGATT
>NW_018397768.1:1080-1207 GCF_002168275.2 Theobroma umbraticum | reverse complement strand
AAAGTCCTTTTATAGTCACCCATTTCTTCAAAAGCCTTATTACTCACTTTAAATTAATTTTTAATCTCATAATAGATTGTAAGTTGAATTTTTTTACATTTTTGGTTAAAATAGACTATTATTGAAT
>NW_018397768.1:629-1005 GCF_002168275.2 Theobroma umbraticum | reverse complement strand
AGCCTTATTACTCGCTTTAAATGGTTTATAAATTCATAATTGATTTTAAGTTGAAGATTTTATATTTTTCATTGAAACAAACTATAATTGAATGCCTATCTTAGGAAACATATAGAAAAAACCATTCATTGAGAAGAAAAGTCCATTTAGAGTCACCCATTCCTTCAAAATCCTTATTACACGCTTTAAATGGTTTTATAATTTCATAATTAATTTTAAGTTTAATTGTTTTACATTTTTGGTTAAAGCATACTATAATTAAATGTCTACTTAGAGAAACATAAAGAAAAACACATTCGTTGGCAAGAGAAGTCCCTTTATAGTCACCCATTCCTTCAAAAGTCTTATTATTCGCTTTAAATATGTTTTATAATCT
>NW_018397768.1:451-619 GCF_002168275.2 Theobroma umbraticum | reverse complement strand
TTTAAGTTGAATTTTTTACATTTTTGATTAAAATAAAAATAATTGAATGTCTACCTTGAGAAAAATGAAGGAAAAGGCATTCATTTGCAAGAAATATCCATTTATAATCACCCATTTCTTGAAAAGCCTTATTACTAACTTTAAATGGTTTTATAAACTCATAATTGA
>NW_018397768.1:291-441 GCF_002168275.2 Theobroma umbraticum | reverse complement strand
AATTTTTTTACATTTTTCATTAAAATAGATAATAATTGAATGTCTATCCTAGGAAACATGTAGAAAAGCCATTCATTTAGAAGAAAAGTCCATTTATAGTCACCCATCCTTCAAAAGCCTTATTAGTCGCTTTAAATTGTTTTATAATCT
>NW_018397768.1:140-281 GCF_002168275.2 Theobroma umbraticum | reverse complement strand
TTTAAGTTGAATTTTTTTATATTTTTGGATAAAACAAACAATAATTGAATGTTTACCTTGAGAAACATAAAGAACAACATATTCATTGGAAAGACAAGTCCATTTATAGTCACCCATTCCTTCAAAAGCTTTATTACTCAC
>NW_018397768.1:0-130 GCF_002168275.2 Theobroma umbraticum | reverse complement strand
TTTATAAACTCATAATTGATTTTAAGTTGAATTTTTTTACATTTTTTATTCAAACAGATAATAATTGAACGACTATCATAGGAAACGTGTAGAAAAGCCTTTCATTAAGAAGAAAAGTCTATTTATAGTC
>NW_018397767.1:3988-4111 GCF_002168275.2 Theobroma umbraticum | reverse complement strand
AAAGCCTTATTACTCGCTTTAAATGGTATTATAATCTCATAATTGATTTTAAGTAAAATCTTTTTACATTTTTAATTAAAAAAGAATGTAATTGATTACCTAGCTTTTGAAACGTGAGGACAA
>NW_018397767.1:3616-3729 GCF_002168275.2 Theobroma umbraticum | reverse complement strand
AAAGCCTTATTGCTCGCTTTAAATGGTTTTATAATCTCATAATTGATTATAAGTTGATTTTTTTTTACATTTTACAGTTAAACAGACTATAATTGAATGACTACCTTGGGAAA
>NW_018397767.1:3077-3384 GCF_002168275.2 Theobroma umbraticum | reverse complement strand
TGAAGAAAAAAGCATTCATTGGCAAAAAAACACCATTTATAGTTTTTCATTCTTTCAAGAGCCTTATTACTCTCTTTAAATGGTTTTATAATCTTATAATTGGTTTTAAGTTGAATCTTTTTTACATTTTTGATTAAACAGACTATAACTGAATGCCTACCTTAGGAAACATAAAGAAAAAGGTATTCATTGGCAAGAAAAGTCAATTTATGGTCTCTCATTCCTTTAAAAGCCTTAATACTCTCTTTAAATGGTTTCATAATCTCAAAATTGATTTTAATTTGAATTATTTGTACATTTTTGGTTA
>NW_018397767.1:2910-3067 GCF_002168275.2 Theobroma umbraticum | reverse complement strand
TAATTGAATGTCTACCTTGAGAAACATCAAGAAAAAAGCATTCATTGGCGAGAAAAGTCCATTTACAGTCTCCCATTCTTTCGAAAGCCATATTGCTCGCTTTAAGTGGTTTTATAATCCCATAATTGATTTTAAGTTGAATATTGTTACATTTTTT
>NW_018397767.1:2740-2900 GCF_002168275.2 Theobroma umbraticum | reverse complement strand
ACTATAATTGAATGTCTACCTTGAGAAACGTGAAGAAAAAAGCATTCATTTGCAAGAAAAGTCCATTTACAGTCTCCCATTCTTTTAAAAGCCTTATTACTCACTGTACACGGTTTTATAATCTCAAAATTGATTTTAATTTGAATTCTTTGTACATTTT
>NW_018397767.1:2303-2468 GCF_002168275.2 Theobroma umbraticum | reverse complement strand
TATTACTCGCTTTAAATGGTTTAATAATCTCATAATTGATTTTAAGTTTAACTTCTTTTTACATGTTTTATTAAAACAGACTATAATTGAATGCCTACCTTGGGAAATGTAAAGACAAAAGCATTCATTGGCAAGAAAAGTCAATTTATAGTCTCGCGTTCCTTT
>NW_018397767.1:2068-2208 GCF_002168275.2 Theobroma umbraticum | reverse complement strand
GTCTACCTTGAGAAACGAGAAGAAAAAAGCATTCATTGGCTAGAAAAGTCCATTTATAATCTCCCATTCTTTCAAAAGCCTTATGACTCGCTTTAAATGGTTTTGATAATCTCATAATTGACATTAAGTTGAATCTTTTT
>NW_018397767.1:1617-1786 GCF_002168275.2 Theobroma umbraticum | reverse complement strand
AAACGTGAAGACAAAAGCATTCATTAGCAAGAAAAGTCAATCTATAGTCTCTCAGTCCTTTAAAACCCTTATTACTCTCTTTAAATGGCTTTATAATCTCAAAATTGATATTACATTGAATTCTTTGTACGTTTTTGGTTAAATTAGATTATAATTGAGTGTCTGCCTT
>NW_018397767.1:1222-1335 GCF_002168275.2 Theobroma umbraticum | reverse complement strand
CCTACCTTGGGAAAGGTGAAGACAAAAGCATTCATTAGCAAGAAAAGTAAATTTCTAGTCTTCCATTCCTTTAAAAGCCTTATTACTCACTTTACATGGTTTTATAATCTCAA
>NW_018397767.1:357-579 GCF_002168275.2 Theobroma umbraticum | reverse complement strand
AACAGACTATAATTGAATGTCTACCTTGAGAAACATGAAGAAAAAGACATTCAACAATAAGTAAAATCTGTTTATAGTCTCTCATTCTTTCAAAAGCCTTATTACTCGCTATAAATAGTTTTGTAATCTAATAATTGACTTTAAGTTAAATTTTTTTACATTTTTGATTAAAATAAAATGTAATTGAATGCCTAGCTTGGGAAACGTGAAGACAAAAGCATT
>NW_018397767.1:146-347 GCF_002168275.2 Theobroma umbraticum | reverse complement strand
AAATTGCTTTATAATCTCAAAATTGATTTTAATTTGAATTCTCTGTACAGTTTTTGTTAAATTATATTATAATTGAACGCCTACCTCGACAAACATCAACAAAGAAGCATTCATTGACAAGAAAATTCCATTTATAGTCTCTCATTCCTTTAAAACAGACTATAATTGAATGACTACCTTGGGAAAGGTGAAGACAAAAGC
>NW_018397767.1:0-131 GCF_002168275.2 Theobroma umbraticum | reverse complement strand
AAGCCGTATTACTCACTTTAAATGGTTTTATAATCTCAAAATTCATTTATATTTCAATTCTTTGTACATTTTTAGTCAAAACATATTATAATTGAATGTCTACCTTGAGAAACGTAAAGAAAAATGCATTC
>NW_018397766.1:1222-1334 GCF_002168275.2 Theobroma umbraticum | reverse complement strand
TTGATTAAAACAGACAACAATTGACTGTTTATCTTGAGAAACGTGAAGAAAAAAAGCTTTCATTGACAAGAAAAGTCCATTGATAGTCACCCATTCCTTCAAAAGCCTTATT
>NW_018397766.1:547-671 GCF_002168275.2 Theobroma umbraticum | reverse complement strand
TGATTTTAAGTTGAAATTTTTTACATTTTTCATTAAAATAGACAATAATTGAACGTCTGCCCTAACAAAAGTGAAGAAAAAAGCATTCATTGATAAAAAAAGTCTATTTATAGCCTCTCATTCC
>NW_018397766.1:0-148 GCF_002168275.2 Theobroma umbraticum | reverse complement strand
TAAAACAGACAAGAATTGACTTTTAATCTCAAGAAACGTGAAGAAAAAAGCATTTATTGACAAGAAAAGTCCATTTATAATCACCCATTCCTTCAAAAGCTTTATTATTCGCTTTAAATGGTTTTCTAATTTGATAATTGATTTTAGG
>NW_018397765.1:3061-3192 GCF_002168275.2 Theobroma umbraticum | reverse complement strand
AAATGTTAAAATTCGAACCTAAAATCTCAAAGATCTAGCTACTTAAGCTCCCAATATGAGTCAAAATAACTCTATATAATAGAGTTATCACATATGACTTGAATGGTTGAATAAATGGCCAAATAAATGTA
>NW_018397765.1:2915-3051 GCF_002168275.2 Theobroma umbraticum | reverse complement strand
TGTGCATGAAGTGTGATTGGAGGAATAAGGTGGCAAATGAAAGAAAAAAAATGAGAAAGTGAGGTGGCTGAAGGAAAATAACTAGGATAGATTTTGAACCAATGAGCAAAAGAGAAAATTTGTGCATGAAATGTGA
>NW_018397765.1:2489-2599 GCF_002168275.2 Theobroma umbraticum | reverse complement strand
GAATACATGCTTTATAAACCAATTGTAATGTGAGATTTTACTCAATTGTAGAAAATATCTTCAAGGGTTCAAGAACTCAATGCATGCACGTAGGTGGATCTTGGAATCCA
>NW_018397765.1:2125-2320 GCF_002168275.2 Theobroma umbraticum | reverse complement strand
TGTGGATTGTGTGTTAAATGTTTGTGAATAATGTTGATGAAAACTATGAGATGTTGTGAATAAGGATTTATTGGTTGATATGTTGTATAAGTACAATTAAGTGTATTGGGTTTGAATTGTTGCTAGGAAGTGTGAGAAAGGAAAGTTTGCCGTAGTGGTATGCCAGATGAGGTAACGGGTGATCGGTAAGTAGAA
>NW_018397765.1:1535-1713 GCF_002168275.2 Theobroma umbraticum | reverse complement strand
GATTTGAAATGAGATTTTGAGAACCTAATTTGTTTTTAAATGGTTTTATCAAATTGGGATATTCGGGAGTAGGTCGGATGTCACATCGAAAAAGTCTTACCCTTGTACATAATTGAACTCTAGCTAGAGAACCTTTGGGTCACCGATGGGCTGTTAAATGTGGCTAGGGCTATGGTTT
>NW_018397765.1:1337-1483 GCF_002168275.2 Theobroma umbraticum | reverse complement strand
TTGATTTTTTCAATGTTGGCCCACATCGTTGAGACTGCCATGGCTATGGGGATCCGGTGGAGCAAAGCTTCAGGATGTTATTATGTGGAAGCGAGTCCATGAGTTCTTTATTACTATTACCTACTCGAGAGTGATATCTCTTTGGG
>NW_018397765.1:1055-1225 GCF_002168275.2 Theobroma umbraticum | reverse complement strand
GAATGTTTGATTTTACAGAAGCATGCGTGATTATACTGATTTGCTTTAAGTTGTTAAATGATTTTGACGGCAGAGATCTTTACTTGAATTGGTTTGATACTTGATTTGAATGATTGTCCTGCATTAGCTTTCTGGTTTTACATATAAGGCACAAATCTCCCTTTTAAGCT
>NW_018397765.1:603-702 GCF_002168275.2 Theobroma umbraticum | reverse complement strand
CTTAAAGTTTACTAGTTATGGATATCGTCATCTAGTAGCTATGCATCAATTACAATTATTTAATTGGTTTAAGTGAACGATAGCCTTAATATTGCAGGT
>NW_018397765.1:405-593 GCF_002168275.2 Theobroma umbraticum | reverse complement strand
TATCTGGAATTTCAACTAAGGCTTGTTCGGGATTTGGTGCACTCTCAAGTCTTGGACATCGGTTACGATCAAGGGAAAAAGGTCGTTACAAAAATCATTTATAAGATTTAAATTCAAGCAAGAAACTAGGCTTATGAAGTCATAGGTGACTATAAATGCACTTTTCTAGACAACAGATCGCCTTCAAT
>NW_018397765.1:0-112 GCF_002168275.2 Theobroma umbraticum | reverse complement strand
TTTCTTGATGCAAACATCAAATTATTATTTGTTTAAACAAAAATGAAAAAAATTCAAGTTAAAATCATTTATAAAGTTATAAAATTACATTAATCTAGTAACAAGGCTTTTG
>NW_018397764.1:1587-1724 GCF_002168275.2 Theobroma umbraticum | reverse complement strand
TTTTGAGATTATAAAACCATTTAAAGTGATTAATAAGGCTTTTGAAGTAATGGGCGACTATAAATAGAATTTTTTTGCAAATTAAAACTTTTTTCTTCATGTTTCTCATGGTATAGATTCAATTCTAGTCTATTTTA
>NW_018397764.1:1434-1554 GCF_002168275.2 Theobroma umbraticum | reverse complement strand
AATTTTGAGATTATAAAACCATTTAAACTGAGTAATAAGGCTCTTGAAGGATTGAGTGACTATAATTGAACTATTCTTGCCAATGAATACTTTTTTCTTCATGTTTCTGAAGGTAGACAT
>NW_018397764.1:656-881 GCF_002168275.2 Theobroma umbraticum | reverse complement strand
ATTTTTTTTGCTAATAATGCTCTTTTCTTTATGTTTCTCAGGGTAGACATTCAATTATAATATGTTTTAACCAAAAAAGCAAGAAAATTTCAACTTAAAATGAATTTTGAGATTATAAAACCATTTAAAGTGATTAATAAGACTTTTGAAGGAATGGGTAACTATAAATAGACTTTTTTTACCGATGAATACTTTTTTCTTCATGTTTCTCATGGTATAGATTCA
>NW_018397764.1:510-629 GCF_002168275.2 Theobroma umbraticum | reverse complement strand
ATAAAACATTGAAATTTAAATCAATTTTGAGATTATAAAACCATTTAAACTGAGCAATAAGGCTATTGAAAGAATGGGTGACTATAAATAGACTTTTCTTGCCAATGAATACTTTTTTC
>NW_018397764.1:0-236 GCF_002168275.2 Theobroma umbraticum | reverse complement strand
AAAAAATTTGAACTTAAAATCAATTTTGAGATTATAAAACCATTTAAAGTGATTCATAAGACTTTTGAAGCAATGGGTGACTATAAATAGACTTTCTTTGCCAATGAATACTTTTTTCTTCATGTTTCTCATGGTATAGATTCAACTCTAGGCTATTTTAATCAAAAATGTGCAAAACATGCAAATTTAAATCAATTTTGATATTATAAAACCATTTAAACTAAGTAATAAGGCTC
>NW_018397763.1:4828-4946 GCF_002168275.2 Theobroma umbraticum | reverse complement strand
ACTTAAAGAGAGTAATAAGGCTCTTGAAAGAATGAGAATCTATAAATGGTCTTTTCTTGCCAATAAATGCTTTTTTTCTTCACGTTTCTCATGGTAGACATTCAATTATAATCTGTTT
>NW_018397763.1:4633-4818 GCF_002168275.2 Theobroma umbraticum | reverse complement strand
TGTAAAAAAATTCAACTTAAAATCAATCAAAAGCATAAAAAACCATTTAAAGCGAGTAGTAACCCTTTTAAAAGAACAGGAGACTATAAAGGGACTTTTCATTCCATTGAATGCGTTTTTCTTTACGTTTCTCATGGTAGACAATCAATTATAATCTGTTTTAACAAAAAAATTTACAAACAATT
>NW_018397763.1:4039-4239 GCF_002168275.2 Theobroma umbraticum | reverse complement strand
CTTTTCTTGCTAATTAATGCTTTTGTCTTCACTCTTCCCAAGGTAAGCATTCAATTATAGTCTGTTTTAATAAAAAATGTAAAAACGAGTTAAACTTAAATCAATTGTGAGATTATTAAACCATTTAAAGAGAGTAATAAGGCTTTTGAAAGAATGGGATACTATAAATAGACTTTTCCTACCATTGAATGTCTGTTCCT
>NW_018397763.1:3764-3890 GCF_002168275.2 Theobroma umbraticum | reverse complement strand
CTATAAATGGACTTTTCTTGCCAATGAATGTTTTCTTCACGTTTCCCAAGTTAGGCACTCAATTATAGTCTGTTTTAATAAAAAAATATAAAAAAGAGTTAAACTTAAAATCAATTATGAGATTAC
>NW_018397763.1:3156-3445 GCF_002168275.2 Theobroma umbraticum | reverse complement strand
AGAAACTATAAATTTACTTTTCTTGCTAATGAGTGCTTTTGTGTTCACCTTTCACAAGGTAGTCATTCAATTAGAGTCTGTTTTAATGCAAAATGTAAAAAAAATAAACTTACAATCAATTGTGAGATTATAAAACCATTCAAATCGAGCAATAAGGCTTTTAAAGAAATGAGAGACTATAAATGGACTTCTCTTGCCAATGAATGCTTTTTTCTTGATGTTTCTCAAGGTAGACGTTCAATTATAATCTAATTTAACAAAAAATGTACAAAGAATTGAAATTAAAATC
>NW_018397763.1:2926-3056 GCF_002168275.2 Theobroma umbraticum | reverse complement strand
TACATTTTTGGTTAAATTAGATTATAATTGAATGTCTACCTTGAGAAACATCAATAAAAAAGCATTCACTGGCAACAAAAGTCCATTTACGGTCTCCCATTCTTTCGAAAGCCATATTACTCGCTTTTAA
>NW_018397763.1:2636-2793 GCF_002168275.2 Theobroma umbraticum | reverse complement strand
ATTCTTTTAAAAGCCATATTACTCACTTTACACGGTTTTATAATCTCAAAATTAGTTTTAATTTGAATTCTTTGTGCATTTTTAGTTAAAATAGATTATAATAGAATGTCTACCTTGAGAAACATGGAGGAAAAGACATTCAATGGTAGGAAAAGTC
>NW_018397763.1:2399-2566 GCF_002168275.2 Theobroma umbraticum | reverse complement strand
TGAAAAAAAAAGCATTCATTAGCAAGAAAAGTCAATTAATAGTCTCCCATTCCTTTAAAAGCTTTATTACTCTTTTTAAATGGTTTTATAATCTGAAAATTGATTTTAATTATAATTCTTTGTACATTTTTGGTTAAAATAGATTATAATTGAATGTCTACCTTGAG
>NW_018397763.1:2169-2316 GCF_002168275.2 Theobroma umbraticum | reverse complement strand
CTTTTAAAAGGCTTACTACTTGCTTTAAAAGGTCTTTTAAGCTTATAACTGATTTTAAGTTGAATTTTTTTACATTTTTCATTAAAGCATATTATAATTGAATATTTACCTCAAGAAACATGAAGAAAAAAGCATTCAATGGTAAGA
>NW_018397763.1:1951-2071 GCF_002168275.2 Theobroma umbraticum | reverse complement strand
CATTCAATGGTAAGAAAAGTATGTTTATAGTCTTTGTTTCTTTCAAAAGCCTTATTACTCGCTTTAAATGGTTTAGAAATCTCATAATTGATTTTAAGTTAACTTTTTTCATATTTTTGA
>NW_018397763.1:1533-1690 GCF_002168275.2 Theobroma umbraticum | reverse complement strand
AAGCCTTATTGCTCGCGTTAAATGGTTTTATAATCTCATAATTGATTGTAAGTTCATTTTTTTTACATTTTGCATTAAAACAGACTATAATTGAATGACTACTTTAGGAAAGGTGAAGACAAAAGCATTCATTAGCAAGAAAAGTCAATTTATAGTC
>NW_018397763.1:1319-1438 GCF_002168275.2 Theobroma umbraticum | reverse complement strand
TAATTGAATGTCTACCTTGAGAAACTTAAAGAAAAATGCATTCAATGGAAAGAAAAATGCATTCAATGGAAAGAAAAATCCATTTATAGTCTCCTGTTTTGTTAAATGGCTTACAACTC
>NW_018397763.1:1119-1305 GCF_002168275.2 Theobroma umbraticum | reverse complement strand
ATGTCTACCTTGAGAAACGTGAAGAAAAAAGCATTCATTGGTAAGAAAAGATCATTTGTAGTTTCCCATTCTTTCAAGAGCCTTATTACTGTCTTTAAATGGTTTTATAATCTCATAATTGATTTTAAGTTTAATCTTTTTTACATTTTTGATTAAAACAGACTATAATTGAATGCCTACCTTAGG
>NW_018397763.1:927-1084 GCF_002168275.2 Theobroma umbraticum | reverse complement strand
ATTTATAGTCTCCCATTCCTTTAAAAGCCTCGATACTCTCTTTAAATAGTTTTATAATCTCAAAATTGATTTTAATTTGAATTATTGTACATTTTTGGTTAAATTAGATTATAACTGAATGTCTACCTTGAGAAACATCAAGAAAAAAGTATTCATT
>NW_018397763.1:785-917 GCF_002168275.2 Theobroma umbraticum | reverse complement strand
GTCCATTTACGGTCTCCCATTCTTTCGAAAGCCATATTACTCTCTTTTAAATGGTTTTATAATCCCATAGTTAAAACATACTATAATTGAATGTCTACCTTAAGAAACATGGATAAAAAGACATTCAATGGT
>NW_018397763.1:479-596 GCF_002168275.2 Theobroma umbraticum | reverse complement strand
GAAGAAAAAAACATTCATTAGCAAGAAAAGTCAATTTATAGTCTTACGTTCATTTAAAAGCCCTATTACTCACTTTAAATGATTTCATAATCTAAAAATTTATATTACTTTGAATTC
>NW_018397763.1:0-160 GCF_002168275.2 Theobroma umbraticum | reverse complement strand
TAAATGGTTTTATAATCTCATAATTGATTTGAAGTTAATTTTTTTTACATTTTTTGTTAAAACAGAATGTAATTGAATGCCTAGATTGGAAAATGTGAAGACAAATGCATTTATTAGCAAGAAAAGTCAATTTATAGTCTCCCATTCCTTTAAAAGCCTT
>NW_018397762.1:0-2624 GCF_002168275.2 Theobroma umbraticum | reverse complement strand
TTTAAATGATTTTATAATCTCATAATTGAATTTAGGTTGATTTGTTTTTACATTTTTGATTAAAATAGATTATAATTGAATGTCTATCTCAGGAAACATGACAAAAAAGCCATTCATTTGCAAGAAAAAGTCCATTTATATTCACCTAAGCCTTCGAAGGCCTTGTTACTCATGTTAAATAGTTTTATAATCACATAATTGATTTTAGGCTGAATGTTTTTTCATTTTTGGTTAACACATATTATCATTGAATGTTTGCCTTAGGAAAAGATGAAGAAAAGCCATTCATTAGAAAAAAAAGTCTATTTATAGTCACCCAAGCATTCAAAATCCTTATTACTTGTTTTAAATAGTTTTATAATCTCATTATTGACTTTCAGTTGAGTTTTTTTACATTTTTTGTTAAAACAGATTAAAAACGAATGTCTGCCTTTCAAAACGTGTAGAAAAAACTATTCATTAGCAAAAAAAGTTCATTTATAGCCACCCAACCCTACAAAAGCCTTATGTATCGCTTTTAATACTTTTATAATCTCATAATTGATTTTAAGTTGAATTTTTATACATTTTTGGTTAAAACAAATTATAATTGAATGTTTGTCTTGGGAAATATGAAAAAAAGCCATTTATTTGTAGGAAAAGTCCATTTATAGTCACCCATACCTTCGAAAGTCTTATTACTCGCCTTAAATGGTTTTATAATCTCATAATTGATTTTAAGTTGAATTTTTTTATATTTTTAGTTAAAACAGGTTATAACTGAATGTTTGCCTTGGGAAACATGAAGAAAAAGCCATGCATTGACAAAAAAAGTCTATTTATAGTCACCCATGCCTTCAACGGCCTTATTATTCGCTTTAAATGGTTTTATAATCTCATAATTGATTTTAAGTAGAATTGTTTTACATTTTTAATTAAAACAGATTATAATTGAATGTCTAACATGGGAACCATGAAGAAAAAGCCATTCATGCTTCTCTTTGGCAAGAAAAGTCTATTTATAATCACCCATGTGTTCGAATACCTTATTACTAGTTTTGAATGATTTTATAATCTCATAATTTATTTTAGATTTTTATTTTTTATATTTTTGGTTAAAAAATATTATAATTGAATGTTTACCTTAGGGAAACATGAAGAAAAGCCATTCATTGACAAGAAAAGTCCATCTATAGTCATCCAAGTTTTCAAAAGCCTTATTACTCACTTTAAATGGTTTCATAATCTCATAATTGATTTTAAGTTGAATGTTTTGTATTTTTTATTAAAACAGATTATAACTAAATGTTTGTCCTTGAAAATGTGAAGAAAAAGCCATGCATTGGCAATGAAAGTGCATTTATTATCACCATGCCTTCGAAAGCCTTATTACTCGCTTTAAATGCTTTTATAATCTCATAATTGTTTTTAAGTTAAATTATTTTACATTTTTGGTTAAAACATATTATAATTGAGTGTCTGCCTTAGGAATCATGAAGAAAAAGCCATTCATTAGTAAGAAAAGTCCATTTATGCTCATCCATACATTCGGAAACCTTATTACTCGCTTTAAATGGTTTTATAATCTCATAATTGATTTTTGGTTGAATCTTTTTACATTTTTGATTCAAACATATTATAATTGAATATTTCACTTGCAAAAACATGAAGTATAAGCCATTCATTGGCAAGAAAAGTCTATTTATAGTCACCCATGCCTTCCAAAGCCTAATTACTCACTTCAAAGGGTTTTATAATCTCATAATTAATTTTAAGTTTGAATTCTTTTCTATTTTTAGTTAAACATATTATGATTGAATGTTTGCCTCAAGAAACATTAAGAAAAGTCATTCATTGATAGAAAAAGTCCATTTACAGTCACCCATACCGTCGAAAGCCTGATTACTCGCTCTAAAGGTTTTATAATCTCATAATTGATTTTAAGTTGATTTTTTTATATTTTTTGTTAAAACAGATTATAATTGAATATTTGCCTTGGAAACCATGAAGAAAAAGCCATTCATTGGTAACGAAAGTCCATTTATAGTCAGTCATGCATTCGAAACCTTATTACTCGCTTTAAATGACTTTATAATCTCATAATTTATTTTAGGTTAAATTATTTTTACATTTTTGGTAAAAACATATTATAATTGAATGTTTGCATAGGGAAAATGTGAAGAAAAAGCCATTCATTGACAAAAAAAGTTCATTTATAGTCATCCAAGCCTTCAAAATCCTTATTACTCGTTTTAAATGGTTTTATAACCTCATAATTGATTTTAAACTGAATTTTTTTACATTTTTGGTGAAAACATATTATAATTGAATGTTTAACTCAAGAAACATTAAGAAAAAGCCATTCATTCGCAAGAAAAGTCAATTTATAGTCACCCATGCCTTCTAATGTTTTATTATTCGCTTCCAATGGTTTTATAATCTCATAATTAATTTTAAGTTAGATTTTTTTACATTATTGGATAAAACAAATTATAATTGAATGTTACCCTTGCGAACCATGAAGAAAAAGCCATTCATTGGCAAGAAAAGTCTATTTATAGTCACCTATGCATTGGAAGACCTTATTACTCGCTTTAAATGATTTTATAATCTCATAATTTATTTTAATTTAAATTTTTTTATAT
>NW_018397761.1:997-1140 GCF_002168275.2 Theobroma umbraticum | reverse complement strand
TAGAAAACCATTTAAAATGAGTAATAAGGCTTTTGAAGAAATGGGAGGCTATAAGTAGACTTTTCTTACTAATGAATACTTTTTCCTTTACTTTTCTCAAGGAAGACATTCAATTATAGTCTATTTTAATCAAAAATGAAAAA
>NW_018397761.1:577-691 GCF_002168275.2 Theobroma umbraticum | reverse complement strand
ATCAATTATGAGATTAGAAAACCATTTAAAGCGAGTAATGAGGCTTTTGAAGGAGTGAGAGACTATAAATAGACTTTTCTTGCCAATGAATGCCTTTTTCTTCACATTTCTTGA
>NW_018397761.1:409-544 GCF_002168275.2 Theobroma umbraticum | reverse complement strand
TATATATGAACTTTTCATGCCAATGAATGCTCTTTTCTTCACGTTTCATGTGTTTGACATTCAATTATAATCTGTTTTAATGAAAATGTAAAAAAATTCAACTTAAAATCAATTATGAGACTAGAAAACCATTTA
>NW_018397761.1:278-391 GCF_002168275.2 Theobroma umbraticum | reverse complement strand
TTGAAGGAATAGGTGACTATAAATAGACTTTTCTTATCAATGAATGCTCTTTTCCTCATATTTCTCGAGATAGATATTCAATTATAGTCTGTTTTAATCAAAAATGTAAAAAA
>NW_018397761.1:0-110 GCF_002168275.2 Theobroma umbraticum | reverse complement strand
GGAGGCTATAAATGGACTTTTTATATCAATGGATGCTTTTTTCTTTACGTTTGTTGAGGTAGACGTTCAATTATAGTCTGTTTTAATGAAAAATGTAAAAAATTTCAACT
>NW_018397760.1:1291-1634 GCF_002168275.2 Theobroma umbraticum | reverse complement strand
TAAAAGCCTTATTACTCGCTTTAAATGGTTTTATAATCTTATAATTGATTTTATGATGGATTTTTTACATTTTTCGTTAAAAAAAACTACAATTGAATGCCTATATCGAGAAACGTGTATAAAAACCCATTTATTTAGAAGAAAAGTCCATTTATAGTCTCCTATTCATTCAAAAACCTTATTACTCGCTTTAGGTGATTTTATAATTTCATAATTGATTGTAAGTTGAATCTTTTACATTTTTTAGTTTGCCTTGGAAAATATGTAGAAAAACCCATTTATTTGGAAGAAAAATCTATTTATAGTCTCACATTCCTTCAAAAGCCTTATTACTCGCTTTTAA
>NW_018397760.1:1100-1202 GCF_002168275.2 Theobroma umbraticum | reverse complement strand
ATTTTTTATTAAAACAGATTATAATTGAATGCCTGTCTTGGGAGATGTATAAAAAAACCCATTTATTTGAATGAAAAGTCCATTTATAGTCTCTCATTACTT
>NW_018397760.1:1020-1090 GCF_002168275.2 Theobroma umbraticum | reverse complement strand
ATTACTCACTTTAAATGGTTTTATAATCTTATAATTAATTTAAGTTGAATTTTTTTATATTTTTGATTAA
>NW_018397760.1:724-1010 GCF_002168275.2 Theobroma umbraticum | reverse complement strand
AATTGAATGTCTACCTTGTGAAATGGGAAAAAAAGCATTCATTAGCAAGAAAAATCCATTATAGTCACCCATTTCTTTAGAAGCCTTATTACCCATTTTAAACGATTTTATTATCTCAAAATTGATTTTATGTTCAATTTTTTTTATATTTATGGTTAAGAGAAACTATAATTGAATGTCTACTGTGAGAAATATGAAGAAAAAAGTATTCATTGACAAGAAAAATGCATTTATAGTCTTCCATTCCTTTAAAAACCTTATTACTCACTTTAAATAGTTTTATTAT
>NW_018397760.1:579-714 GCF_002168275.2 Theobroma umbraticum | reverse complement strand
ATTTTATGTTTAGTTTTTTTAATATTTTTGGTTAAAACAGACTATATTTGAATGTTTACCTTGAGAAACATGAAAAAAAAGGCATTCATTAGTAAGAAAAGTTCATTTATAGTCTCTCATTCCTTCAAAAGCCTT
>NW_018397760.1:400-568 GCF_002168275.2 Theobroma umbraticum | reverse complement strand
TAAATGGCCTTATAATCTCATAATTGATTTTAGGTTTAATTTTTTTACATTATTAGTGAAAACAGATTATAATTGAATGTCTACCTAGAGAAACATGAAGAAAAAGATATTTAATGATAAGAAAAGTCCATTTATAGTCACTTATTCCTTTAAAAGCCTTATTACTCA
>NW_018397760.1:0-201 GCF_002168275.2 Theobroma umbraticum | reverse complement strand
ATTGATTTTAGGTTTAATTTTTTTACATTATTGGTTAAAACATATTATAATTGAATGTGTACCTTAAGAAACGTGAAGAAAAAGATATTTATTGGCAAGATAAGTCGATTTATAGTCACCTGTTCCTTCAAAAATCTTATTACTTATTTTAAATGGTTTTATAATCTCAAATTTGATTTTAAGTTCAATTTTTTTACATTT
>NW_018397759.1:946-1144 GCF_002168275.2 Theobroma umbraticum | reverse complement strand
AGTCACCCATTCCTTCAAAAGCCTTATTACTTGCTTTAAATTATTTTATAATCTAATTTTTGATTTCAAGTTGAATTTTTTTACATTTTTGATTAAAATAGACTACAATTGAATGTCCACCTTAAGAAATGTGAAGAAAAAAAAATTAATTGGCAAGAAAAGTCCATTTATAGTCACCTATTCCTTCAAAAGCCTTAT
>NW_018397759.1:450-583 GCF_002168275.2 Theobroma umbraticum | reverse complement strand
AGTTTTATAATCTCATAATTGATTTTAAGTTGAATTTTTTTAAATTTTTTATTACAACAGATTATAATTGAATTTTTACTTGAAAAAACGTAAAGAAAAAGGCATTTATTGCCAAGAAAAGTTTATTTATGGA
>NW_018397759.1:298-440 GCF_002168275.2 Theobroma umbraticum | reverse complement strand
TTCAAAAGCCCAATTACTTACTGTAAATTATTTTACATTCTAATAATTGATTTTAAGTTGAATTTTTTTGTATTTGTAGTTAAAACAGACTATAATTGAATGTCTATCTCGAGAAAGGTAAAGAAAAAAGCATTCATTGGTA
>NW_018397759.1:131-268 GCF_002168275.2 Theobroma umbraticum | reverse complement strand
TCAAAAGCCTTATTACTCGCTTTAAATGATTTTATAATCTAAAAATTGATTTTATGTTGAATGTTTTTATATTTTTCATTAAAACTGACTATAATTGAATACCTACCTCGAGAAACATAAAGAAACAAGCATTCATT
>NW_018397759.1:0-121 GCF_002168275.2 Theobroma umbraticum | reverse complement strand
GTCCTTTTATAGTCACTCATTCCTTCAAAAGACTTATTACTTGCATTAAATGATTTTATAATCTCAAAATTGATTTTATGTTGAATGTTTTTACAGTTTTCATTAAAACAGGCAATAATTG
>NW_018397758.1:1838-2851 GCF_002168275.2 Theobroma umbraticum | reverse complement strand
CTTAAGTTTGGGGGTGTGATAACTCTATTATATAGAGTTATTTTGACATATTTTAGGGGCTTAAGTAGTTAGAACTTTTAGATTTTAGGTTCGGATTTTAGCATTTTAGGAGTTTTTCTAGTTTAAGTTTGATTACTTGTTAAGTAATTAATTTAAGTTATTTTAGTTAAACTTTATGTGGTTTTCTTTTAAATTATTGTAAGAGTAGTTATTGCTAATTACTCTTATGGCTTTTGTGGGAAATTGATGAAAAAGGCTCATTTGATGAAAATCAGTGCAAGTATGGTGATGACTTCATTCATATATGTTTTAGAATGTTGACCATATCTCTCTCTAAAGAACTCCAAATGGGGTTATTCTTGGACCAATAGAATTCTAATCAGAAGGGCTATAACTTTTATGTTTACTAATTCACTCAGTTCTGAATGGATCATGGTCAAAATATTTGTCAAAGTAGGAGCACTGCAGTAGTGCGCAAGGACTGAACATGATTTCGTATTTGGAGCATATCTTTTAATCCAGAAGTCCAATTGATATGATTCTTGATCCATTGAAACGTTAAGAGACAGGGATAAAACTTTTATGTTTAGTACTTATCCAATTTCGGAACATATCAGGGTGAAACTCACATTCGAATTTGATAGACTGCCACAGTGACGGGAGAACAAGGCTGCAGCATTGATGATAGGAAGCACACGTACAAATTTCCAGAGAGAAGTAGCGCTGCAGCGCTGGGTGACTTTATAAAAATAAAAAAAAGTTGATGAGATTTTGGAAATTAGATTATTGGGAGCCTATTTAAGGGACCATTTTAGAGATTCTAAAAAGGAGGCAGCAAGCAACTATTCTAGAGATTTGAAGCCAAAAACAAAGCAAGAAAATAAGAGAATTGGAGGGAGAATCAAGATCACAAAGCTCTAACCATTAGTTTTCTCTCTTACTTTTGTGCTTTTCTTATGTTCTTTGACTTGGATTCATGGCTAAATTTCTTTGAATATTGTCTTTATTAGATA
>NW_018397758.1:1600-1738 GCF_002168275.2 Theobroma umbraticum | reverse complement strand
CTTTAATATCCTCAATAGTTAATCTATATTCATAACTCTAGGCAACACATAAATGTTATTCAAGTTCATGTCTCAATTCAAATTCAAACTCATCATTAAGTGAAATTTCATGTGTGTGTGCAATCTCTTCACTTAGAA
>NW_018397758.1:836-1195 GCF_002168275.2 Theobroma umbraticum | reverse complement strand
TTCTTTTATTGGGTATTGAGATGAATACAATCATATTTTTGAACTTTTCATCAAGTTTTTTTTCCTCTTCACCATGTGCTCATAATGCATCCTAAATTGACTTATGCACTTAGGAATGAGGGATGTAGAAATTGTTGGAAATATTAATGTAAGGGTTTAGGCTAAAAATTAAGTGTCCAAACAAAGGAAAGATGTCATTAGGCTCAAAGGGGGAAACTAATTATAATTTATGTAAGGGACGGCTACAAAAGGCTCAATCGATCCAAAAATGGCCTAAATCATCTCCTTAACTAATGATAGCCTAGGATTTCACCTTGAAAGAGAATCAAACAAATTCTAGAACTTAATACATAATTCAA
>NW_018397758.1:707-826 GCF_002168275.2 Theobroma umbraticum | reverse complement strand
TCACATAAACATTTTCTAAATATATACAATAAATCTAAGAAAAAAACATAGTGCTCAAAATGTAGAATTTCAACCTAATAGTAAAGCTTAGCATGAGAATTTATATAACACTCAAACAA
>NW_018397758.1:0-202 GCF_002168275.2 Theobroma umbraticum | reverse complement strand
TAGAATAACAACAAAATCTAAAATGATATAGCTTGGATTGCCTCCCAAGAAGCGCTTCATTTATATAGTCTTCGGTTAGATTGACTCGGACTCTAGGCCATGTCAAGCAAGTGTATTAAGGATGTTTGACAATTAATTTTGCCTCCCTAATAATGCTTCAATCTTTGTCCATTGACTTTAAATTTTCGACCATCTATCCCTC
>NW_018397757.1:5029-5157 GCF_002168275.2 Theobroma umbraticum | reverse complement strand
CGTTGAATTTTTTACATTTTTGTTTAAAATAGACTATAATTCAATGTTTACCTCAAGAAACGTGTACAAAAAGGTATTCATTGAGAACAAAAGTCAATTTATAGTCACCCATTCCTTCAAAAGCCTTA
>NW_018397757.1:4316-4580 GCF_002168275.2 Theobroma umbraticum | reverse complement strand
ATTTGGTTAAAACATACTATAACTGAATGTTTTCCTTGAGAAATGTGTAGAAAAACACATTCATTTGCAAGAAAAGTTCATTTTTAGAAACCTATTCCTTCAAAAGCCTTATTACTCGCTTTAAATAGTTTTATAATCTGAAAATTAATTTTACGTTGAATTGTTTTATATTTTTATTTAAAATAGACTATAATTCAATGTTTACCTCGAGAAACATGTAGAAAAAGGCATTCATTGAGAGCAAAAGTCAATTTATAGTCACCC
>NW_018397757.1:4061-4163 GCF_002168275.2 Theobroma umbraticum | reverse complement strand
CTCAAGAAATGTGAAGAAAAAGATAGTCATTGAAAAGAAAAGTCAATTTATAGTTGCCCATTCTTTTAAAAGCTACATTACTCGCTTTAAATTATTTTATAA
>NW_018397757.1:3924-4051 GCF_002168275.2 Theobroma umbraticum | reverse complement strand
GATTTTAAGCTGAATTTTTTTATATTTTTAGATAAAATAGACTATAATTGAATACTTACCTTTAGAAACATGAAGAAAAACACATTCATTGGCAAGAAAAGCTAATTTATAGTCACCCATTCCTTCA
>NW_018397757.1:3811-3914 GCF_002168275.2 Theobroma umbraticum | reverse complement strand
TACTCACTTTAAATTGTTTTATAATCTCATAATTGATTTTAACTCGAATTTTTTTTATATTTTTTAATAAAACAGACTACAAATGAATGCTTACCTTGAGAAA
>NW_018397757.1:3453-3643 GCF_002168275.2 Theobroma umbraticum | reverse complement strand
CTCGCTTTAAATTGTTTTAGAATCTCATAATTGATTTTAAGTTGAATTTTTTTATATATTTGGTTAAAACATACTATAATTGAATGTTTTCCTTGAGAAATGTGTAGAAAAACACATTCATTTACAAGAAAAGTCTATTTTTAGACACCTATTCCTTCAAAAACCTTATTACTCGCTTTAAATAGTTTTA
>NW_018397757.1:3230-3353 GCF_002168275.2 Theobroma umbraticum | reverse complement strand
ATAATTCTTTTTAAGTTGAATTTTTTACATTTTTGATTAAAACAGACTATAATTCAATGTTTACCTCGGGAAACATGTAGAAAAAGGCATTCATTGAGAGCAAAAGTCAATTTATAGTCACCC
>NW_018397757.1:2962-3147 GCF_002168275.2 Theobroma umbraticum | reverse complement strand
AGAATCTCATAATTCATTTTAAGTTAAATTTATTTACATTTTTGATTAAAACAGGCTATAATTGAATGTCTACCTCAAGAAATGTGAAAAAAAAGATAGTCATTGAAAAGAAAAGTCAATTTATAGTCGCTCATTCCTTTAAAAGCTACATTACTCGCTTTAAATTATTTTATAATCTCATAATT
>NW_018397757.1:2395-2530 GCF_002168275.2 Theobroma umbraticum | reverse complement strand
ATAGACTATAATTCAATGTTTACCTTGAGAAACATGTAGAAAAAGGCATTTATTAAGAGCAAAAGTCAATTTATAGTCACACATTCCTTCAAAGGCCTTATTACTCGCTTTAAATTGTTTTAGAATCTCATAATT
>NW_018397757.1:1871-1992 GCF_002168275.2 Theobroma umbraticum | reverse complement strand
CTTTCAAAAGCCTTATTACTCACTTTAAATTATTTTATAATCTCATAATTGATTCTAAGTTGAATGCTTTTACATTTTTAGGTAAAACAGACAATAATTGATTGTTTGCTTAAAGAAACGT
>NW_018397757.1:1509-1663 GCF_002168275.2 Theobroma umbraticum | reverse complement strand
AAAACAGACTATAATTGAATGTCTATCTTAAAAAACATGAAGAAAAATGCATTCATTTATAAGAAAAGTCCATTTATAATCACCCATTCCTAGAAAAGCTTTATTACTCACTTTAAATGGTTTTATAAACTCAAAATTGATTTTAAGTTGAATG
>NW_018397757.1:1079-1201 GCF_002168275.2 Theobroma umbraticum | reverse complement strand
CTTGAGAAACATGAAGAAAATTAGATTCATTGGCAAGAAAATTCTATTTATAGTAACCCATTCCTCCGAAAGCCTTATTACTTGCTTTAAATTGTTTAATAATCTCATAATTGATTTTAAGT
>NW_018397757.1:551-688 GCF_002168275.2 Theobroma umbraticum | reverse complement strand
GTTGAATGTTTTTACATTTTTGGTTAAAACAGATTATAATTCAATGTTTACTTAGAGAAACATGAAAAAAAAAGCATTCGTCTGCAACAAAGGTCCCTTTATAATCACCCATTTCTTCAAAAGCTTTATTACTCGCT
>NW_018397757.1:0-117 GCF_002168275.2 Theobroma umbraticum | reverse complement strand
TAATCTCATAATTGATTTAAAGTTGAATGTTTTTACATTTTTAGTTAAAACAGATTACAATTAAATGCTTGTCTCAAGAAACATATAGAAAAAGCTGTTCATTGAGAAGAAAAGTCC
>NW_018397756.1:2132-2244 GCF_002168275.2 Theobroma umbraticum | reverse complement strand
TGATTTGAATTTTCTTATATATTTTATTAAAAAGATTATAATTAAATATTTGCCTTAGGAAACGTAAAGAAAATGATATCCATTGGCAAGAAAAGCCCATTTATAGTCACCC
>NW_018397756.1:1968-2108 GCF_002168275.2 Theobroma umbraticum | reverse complement strand
TTTAGATTTTTTTATATTTTTTATTAAAATAAATTATAATTGAATGTTTACCTCAAAAAATGTGAAGAAAAAGATATCCATTGACCAGAAAAGTCCATTTATAGTCACAGATACATTCAAAAGCCTTGTTACTCACTTTC
>NW_018397756.1:1091-1211 GCF_002168275.2 Theobroma umbraticum | reverse complement strand
CATTAGCAAGAAAAGTACATTTATAGTCACCGATGCCTTCAAAAGCCTTATTACATGCTTTAAATGATTTTATAACCTTATAAATGATTTTAATTGAGATTTTTTAAAATTTTTTATTAA
>NW_018397756.1:800-1081 GCF_002168275.2 Theobroma umbraticum | reverse complement strand
AATTGAATGTTTGCCTCAAGAAACTTGAAGAAAAAGATATCCATTGGCAAGAAAAGTCTATTTATAGTCACCGATACCTTCAAAAGCCTTGTTACTCGCCTTCAATGATTTTATATCCTCATAATTCATTTTGATTTGAGTTTTTTATATTTTTTATTAAAACAGATTATAATTGAATGTTTATCCTGAGAAACGTGAAGAAAAAGATATCCATTGGTAACAAAAATTCATTTATATTCATCCATGTCTTCAAAAGCTTTATTACTCACTTTAAATAATTT
>NW_018397756.1:433-552 GCF_002168275.2 Theobroma umbraticum | reverse complement strand
AGATTATAATGATATGTTTATCTTGAGAAACGTGAAGAAAAAGATACCCATTAGGAAGAAAAGTACATTTATAGTCACCGATGCCTTCAAAAGCCTTATTACTTGCTTTAAATGATTTT
>NW_018397756.1:0-142 GCF_002168275.2 Theobroma umbraticum | reverse complement strand
TTACTCACTTTAAATAATTTTATAATCTCATAATTGATTTTAATTTGAATTTTTTTATATATATTTTTTAAAATAGACTATAATTGACTGTCTGTCTTAAGAAACGTGAAGAAAAAGATATCCATTGGTAAGAAAAGTCCAT
>NW_018397755.1:2142-2276 GCF_002168275.2 Theobroma umbraticum | reverse complement strand
TACCCGTTTATGCTCTATTTAATAAAGTCATGCAGGTCCCATTAACGGTGTTTTGTTTTTCAAAATTCTTTCTTACGTCGTCTACCCCACTTAGATTAGTCATATAATCCTCCTCCATGACTAATCTCAATAAT
>NW_018397755.1:1899-2017 GCF_002168275.2 Theobroma umbraticum | reverse complement strand
TTTTAACTTGCTAATCTATCCCCGACAATAATATTTTTATTTAATTATTATTTTATCACGTACGAAATATTTTATTCCAAAATATTCTTTTCACCCATTACCGCTCTTTGGCACTTAG
>NW_018397755.1:1487-1718 GCF_002168275.2 Theobroma umbraticum | reverse complement strand
GAAAAACTAGCAATATTTATTAAGGTAAAACAACATATAGTACAGAGATTTTAAAATCGAAACCCCCTACTCAACTTACAATAGCAGGACACTACATCGCTATCAATTCAACTGTGTTTCTAGCTAATTCTACTCGCCGGTTACCCGTTACCTCCTCCAGGATGCCACCACAACACACTTTGTTTACTTATACACTTCCCAGCAACCATATAAACTCAATACACTTAATTA
>NW_018397755.1:1323-1477 GCF_002168275.2 Theobroma umbraticum | reverse complement strand
TGGCATCACATCAATCAATAAATTTGTAGCCTAATTTCATAGTTTTCATAAACCTTACTCACAATCATTTAACACATAATCCACATACTATCAACTAAAGAAAGCCAACACAACACAATGCATTCACATTGCATGCTTAAATTTTGGTTTTAGC
>NW_018397755.1:842-976 GCF_002168275.2 Theobroma umbraticum | reverse complement strand
TTTTTCTTCTTTCTCCTTTCTTTCTTTCTTCCTTTTTTTCTTTCCTCTCTTCGTGTCCAAGCCGATTCTCCCTTTTTGTTATCTCATCATCCCATATAACCCAATTTCCCTTGGTTAATTGATTTTCATTTAAC
>NW_018397755.1:219-391 GCF_002168275.2 Theobroma umbraticum | reverse complement strand
ATATTATTTTATTGTAAAATTTTCTACTTAGTCTCCTCAAGACCCGAAATGTCTAACTTTGTCCTGGTTCACCTCTGATTCACCTTTTAATTAATATTTTCTTGCATATAGAATATTATATTCTAAAATATTCCTTTCATTCATCACCACTCTTTGGCACTTTAGTTTACGT
>NW_018397755.1:145-209 GCF_002168275.2 Theobroma umbraticum | reverse complement strand
TTAGTCTTATCAATAAGGTCTTATAGGGTTCTATATGAGGGTACGGGGTGTTACACATGCCCAC
>NW_018397755.1:0-135 GCF_002168275.2 Theobroma umbraticum | reverse complement strand
AAAGCTGCCAATACAAAATGCATTAGGATAAACAAATACAACATTTAAGAGAGTTCTTATCTCATTAAATATGCATACACATACTATTATACTAAAAGTATATATGTTATTTGAAAATTTATAACATTTTCCAAA
>NW_018397754.1:1722-1839 GCF_002168275.2 Theobroma umbraticum | reverse complement strand
GATTTTAAGTTGAATTTTTTTACATTTTTTGTTAAAACAGACTATAATTGATTGCCTACCTTGCGAAATGTATAGAAAAAGACATTCATTGAAAAGAAAAGTTTCCTTCGAAAGGCT
>NW_018397754.1:1495-1686 GCF_002168275.2 Theobroma umbraticum | reverse complement strand
TGATTTTAAGATGAATTTTTTTACATTTTTTGTTAAAACAGACTATAATTGAATACCAACCTTGGGAAACGTGTAAAAAAAGGCTTGTTCATTGAGAAAAAAAGTCTATTTATAGTCACCCATTCCTTCAAAAAGCCTATTACTCAGTTTAAATGGTTTTATAATCTCATAATTGATTTTAAGTTGAATTT
>NW_018397754.1:1269-1380 GCF_002168275.2 Theobroma umbraticum | reverse complement strand
CTTATTACCCGCTTTTAATGGTTTTATACTCTCATAATTGATTTTAAGTTGAATGTTTTTGTATTTTTTTATTAAAATAGACTATAATTGAATACCTGCTTTGGGAAATGT
>NW_018397754.1:1025-1136 GCF_002168275.2 Theobroma umbraticum | reverse complement strand
TCACACATTCCTTCAAAAGGCTTATTACTCGGTTTAAATGGTTTTATAATCTCATATTTGATTTTAAGCTGAATTGTTTTATATTTTTGGTTAAAACAGACTATAATTAAA
>NW_018397754.1:688-806 GCF_002168275.2 Theobroma umbraticum | reverse complement strand
ACATGAAGAAACAAGTATTCATGGACAAGAAAAGTCCATTTAGAGTCACCCATTCCTTGAAAACGCTTATTGCTCACTCTAAAAGGTTTTATAATCTCATAATTGATTTTAAGTTGAA
>NW_018397754.1:0-110 GCF_002168275.2 Theobroma umbraticum | reverse complement strand
CTGTCTCAAGAAACATGCAAAAAAAGCCATTCATTGAGAATAAAAGTCCATTCAGTGTCATCCATTCCTTCAAAAGGCTTATTACTCGCTTTAAATGGTTTTATAATCTC
>NW_018397753.1:25061-25183 GCF_002168275.2 Theobroma umbraticum | reverse complement strand
GGAATGGATGACTATAAATAGACTTTTCTTCCTAATGAATACCTTTTTCTTCACATTTCTCGTTATACACATTCAATTATAGTCTGTTTTAACTAAAAATGTTAAAAAATTTAACTTAAAAT
>NW_018397753.1:24552-24908 GCF_002168275.2 Theobroma umbraticum | reverse complement strand
CTTAAAATCATTTATGAGATTATAAAACCATTTAAAGTGACTAATAAGGCTTTTGAAGGGATAGGTGACTATACATGGACTTTTCTTTCCAATAATTAGGCTTTTCTATGCAATTCCCAAGGTAAGAATTCAATTATAGTCTATTTTAATCAAGAATGTAAAAAATTGAACCTTAAATCAACTATGAGATTATAAAATCATTTAAAGGTAGTAATAAGGCTCTGGAAGGAATAGGCCTATACCTAATTTTTTCTTGCCAATGAATGCTTTTTTCTTCACGTTTGACGAGGTAGACAATCAAATATAATCTGTTTTAACCAAAAATGTAGAAAAAATGAAACTTAAAATCAATGTTG
>NW_018397753.1:24365-24477 GCF_002168275.2 Theobroma umbraticum | reverse complement strand
ATAAATAGACTTTTCTTGTCAATGAATACCTTTTTCTTCACGTTTCTTGAGGTAACCATTCTATTATAGTCCGTTTTAATGAGAAATGTAAAAAAATTCAACTTAAAATTAA
>NW_018397753.1:24179-24355 GCF_002168275.2 Theobroma umbraticum | reverse complement strand
ATAAAACTATTTAAAGCGAGTAATAAGGCTTTTGAAGGAACGGGAGGCTATAAATGGACTTTTCTTGCCAATGAATACTTTTTTCCTCATGTTTGTTAAGGTAGACATTCAATTATATTCTGTTTTAACAAAAAATGTAAAAAAACTTCAACTTAAAATTAATTATAAGATTATAA
>NW_018397753.1:24005-24160 GCF_002168275.2 Theobroma umbraticum | reverse complement strand
TAAGGCTTTTGAAGGAATGGGTGACTATAAATAGACTTTTCTTGCAAATGAATACCTTTTTCTTTAGGTTTCTCAAGGTTGACATTCAATTATTATCTGTTTTAACAGATAATGCAAAAACAAATTGAACCTAAAATCAATTATGAGATTATAAA
>NW_018397753.1:23832-23995 GCF_002168275.2 Theobroma umbraticum | reverse complement strand
GCGAGTAATAAGGCTTTTGAAGGAATAGGAGAATATAACTGGACTTTCATTGTCAATGAATGCCTTTCTCTTCACATTTCTTGAGGTAGGCATTCAATTATAATCTGTTTTAATTAAAAATGTAGAAAAAATTGAACTTAAAATCAATTTTGAGATTATAAAA
>NW_018397753.1:23676-23822 GCF_002168275.2 Theobroma umbraticum | reverse complement strand
CGAGTAATAAGGCTTTTGAAGGAATTGGTTACTATAAACGGACTTTTCTTGCTAATGAATACCTTTTTATTCACGTATCTCGAGGGAGACATTCAATTATAATTTGTTTTAACTAATTATGTAAAAAAAATTAAACTTAAAATCAA
>NW_018397753.1:23495-23666 GCF_002168275.2 Theobroma umbraticum | reverse complement strand
ATAAAACCTTTAAAAGAGAGTAATAGAGCTTTTGAAGGAATGAGAGATTATAAATAGACTTTTCTTGCCAATGAATTTTTTCTTCTTCATGTTTCTCAAGATAGACATTCAATTATATTCTGTTTTGATAAAAAATGTAAAAAAATTCACCTTAAAATCAATTATGAGATT
>NW_018397753.1:23351-23485 GCF_002168275.2 Theobroma umbraticum | reverse complement strand
TTAAAGCTAGTAATAAGGCTTTTGAAGGAATGAGTGACTACAACAAGACTTTTGTTACTAATGAATGCCTTTCTCCTCACATTTCTTGAGGTAGACATTCAATTATAATTGGTTTTAACCAATAATATAAAAAA
>NW_018397753.1:23147-23341 GCF_002168275.2 Theobroma umbraticum | reverse complement strand
AAAACCAATTATGAGATTATAAAATCATTTACTACAAGTAATAAGGCTTTTGAAAGGAATGGGAGACTATAAATTGAATTTTCTTGCCAATAAATGCTTTTTTCTTCACATTTCTCATGGTAGACATTCAATTATAATTTGTTTTAACTAATAATGAAAAAAAATTTGATCCTAAAATCAATTATGAGATTATA
>NW_018397753.1:23010-23137 GCF_002168275.2 Theobroma umbraticum | reverse complement strand
AAGCGAGTAATAGGGCTTTTGAAGCAATAAGAGACTATAAATAGACTTTTCTTGGCAATGAATGCTTTTTTCTTCATGTTTCTCATGGTAGACATTCAATTATAATCTGTTTTAACTAATAATGTAA
>NW_018397753.1:22535-22787 GCF_002168275.2 Theobroma umbraticum | reverse complement strand
AACTATTTAAAGCAAGTAATAAGGCTTTTGAAGGAGTGGGTGACTATAAATAGACTTTTCCTACTAATGAATACCTTTTTCCTCAGGTTTCTCAAGGTAGACATTTAATTATAATCTGTTTTAACTAGTATGTAAAAAGAATTGAACCTAAAATCAATTATGAGATTATAAAATCATTTAAAGCGAGTAATAAAGGTTTTTGAAGGATTGGGAGGCTATACATGGATTTTTCTTACCAATGAATGCTTTTTT
>NW_018397753.1:22453-22525 GCF_002168275.2 Theobroma umbraticum | reverse complement strand
CTCAAGGTAAACATTCAATTATAGTTTGTTTTAATGATAAATACCCAAAAATTTGACTTAAAATCAATTATG
>NW_018397753.1:22351-22443 GCF_002168275.2 Theobroma umbraticum | reverse complement strand
ACCTTTTAAAGTGACTACTAAGGCTGTTGAAGGAATGTGTGACTGTAAATGGATTTTTTTTGCCAATGAATGTCTTTTTCTCTATGTGTCAC
>NW_018397753.1:22267-22341 GCF_002168275.2 Theobroma umbraticum | reverse complement strand
TTCAATTATAATCTGTTTTAACTAATAATACAAAAGCAATTAAACTTAAAATCAATTATGAGGTTATAAAACCA
>NW_018397753.1:22108-22257 GCF_002168275.2 Theobroma umbraticum | reverse complement strand
GTAATAAGGCTTTTAAAGTAATGGGAGACTATAAATAAACTTTTCTTGTCAATGAATGTCTTTTTCTTCACGTTTCTAAAGGTAGATATTTAAGAATAATCTGTTTTAACTAAGAATGTAAAGAAAAATTGAACCTAAAATCAATTATG
>NW_018397753.1:21990-22098 GCF_002168275.2 Theobroma umbraticum | reverse complement strand
ACCATTTAAAGCCAGTAATAAGGCTTTTGAAGGAATGGGTGACTATAAATGGAATTTTTTTGCTAGTGAATGATTTTTTGCTAGTGCGAGACTATAAATGGACTTTTC
>NW_018397753.1:21742-21980 GCF_002168275.2 Theobroma umbraticum | reverse complement strand
ATGCTTTTTTCTTCATATTTCTTGAGGTAGACAATCAATTATAGTCTGTATTAACAAAAATTGTAAAAAAAATACAACTTAAAATCAATTATGACATTATAAAATCTTTTAAAGCAAGTACTAAGGCTTTTAAAGGAATGAGTGACTATAAACAGAATTTTCTTGCCAATGAACGTCTTTTTTATCACGTTTCTCAAAGTAGACATTCAATTATAGTCTGTTTTAACCAAAAATGTAA
>NW_018397753.1:21428-21729 GCF_002168275.2 Theobroma umbraticum | reverse complement strand
AAAATCAATTATGAGATTATAAAACTATCTAAAGCGAGTAATCAGGCTTTTGAAAGAATGGTAGACTATAAATGGACTTTTCTTTCAAATAATTGGGTTTTTTTACACAATTCTCGAGGTAAGAATTCAATTACAGTCTGTTTTAATGAAAAATATAAAAAATTTAACTTAAAGTCAATAATGAGATTATAAAACCACTTAAAGCAAGTAATAAGGCTTTTGAAGGAATGGGCCACCATAACTAGATTTTTTTTGTCAATGAATGCCTTTTTCTTAATATTTCATGAGGTAGACATTCAAT
>NW_018397753.1:21157-21268 GCF_002168275.2 Theobroma umbraticum | reverse complement strand
TTTCTTCTCAATGAATATCTTTTTCCACATGTTTCTTCAGGTAAGCATTGAATTGTAGTCCGTTTTAATGAAAAACGTAAACAAATTCAAGTTAAAATCAATTATGAGATT
>NW_018397753.1:20966-21147 GCF_002168275.2 Theobroma umbraticum | reverse complement strand
TTAAAGCGAGTAATAAGACTTTTGAAAGTATGGGAGATTATAAATGGACTTTTCTTCCAAATAAATGGGTTTTTTCGCACGTTTTCAAAGGTAGGCATTAAATTATAGTTTGATCTAGCAAAAACTGTAAAAAATTCAATTTAAAATCAATTATGAGATTAGAAAACCATTGAAAGTGAGT
>NW_018397753.1:20541-20807 GCF_002168275.2 Theobroma umbraticum | reverse complement strand
CAATTTAGAGATTATAAAACCATTTAAAGCGAGTAATAAGGCTTTTGAAGGATTAAGTGACTATAAATGGAACTTTTTTACTAATGAATGCCTTTTTCTTCACGTTTCTGGAGGTAGATATTTAATTATAATCAACTTTAACTAATAATGTTAAAAAAATTGAACCTAAAATTAATTATGAGATATAACACAATTTAAAGTGAGTAAAAAGACTTTTGAAGGAATGAGAGACTATAAATAGACTTTTCTTACCAATGAATGCTTTT
>NW_018397753.1:20296-20441 GCF_002168275.2 Theobroma umbraticum | reverse complement strand
TACGTTTTTCATTAAAACGGACTATAATTCAATGCTTACCTGAATAAACATGTGCAAAAAGATATTCATTGAGAAGAAAGGTGCATTTGCAATCACCTATTCCTTCAAAAGTCTTATTACTCGCTTTAAATGGTTTTATAATCTC
>NW_018397753.1:20015-20130 GCF_002168275.2 Theobroma umbraticum | reverse complement strand
GAGAATTGTGTAAAAAGACCCAATGATTTAAAAGAAAAGTCCATTTATAGTCTACCATTCCTTCAAAAGCCTGATTACTCGCTTTAGATAGTTTTATAATCTCATAATTGATTTT
>NW_018397753.1:19462-19629 GCF_002168275.2 Theobroma umbraticum | reverse complement strand
AGGTTCAATTTTTCTTTACATTCTTAGTTAAAACAGATTATACTTGAATATCTATCTTTAGAAACGTGAAGAAAAAGACATTGATTGACAAGAAAAGTCTATTTATAGTCTCACATTCCTTTAAAAGCCTTCTTACTCGCTTTAAATGGTTTTATAATCTCATAATT
>NW_018397753.1:19095-19252 GCF_002168275.2 Theobroma umbraticum | reverse complement strand
TAGTCACTTTAAAAGGTTTTATAATCTCATAATTGATTTTAAGTCAAATTTTTTGGTATTTATCATTAAAACAAACTATAATTGAATGTTTTCCTTGAGAAACGTGAAGAAAAAAGCATTCATTGGCAAGAAAAATCCATTTATAGCCTCCCATTCC
>NW_018397753.1:18885-18995 GCF_002168275.2 Theobroma umbraticum | reverse complement strand
ATTAAACTTAAAATCAATTATGAGATTATAAAACCTTTAAAAGAGAGTAATAGAACTTTTGAAGGAATAGGAGACTATAAATAGACTTTTCTTGCCAATGAATATTTTTT
>NW_018397753.1:18660-18875 GCF_002168275.2 Theobroma umbraticum | reverse complement strand
TCTCGAGGTAGACATTCAATTATATTCTGTTTTAATAAAAAGTGTAAAAAAATTCACCTTAAAATCAATTATGAGATTATAAAAACCATTTAAAGCTAGTAATAAGGCTTTTGAAGGAATGGGTGACTATAACAAGACTTTTGTTGCTAATGAATGCCTTTATCCTCACATTTTTTGAGGAAGACATTCAATTATAATCGGTTTTAACCAATAAT
>NW_018397753.1:18528-18650 GCF_002168275.2 Theobroma umbraticum | reverse complement strand
TTGAACCTAAAACCAATTATGAGATTATAAAACCATTTACTGCGAGTAATAAGGCTTTTGAAGAAATGGGAGACTATAAATTGAATTTTCTTGCCAATAAATGCTTTTTTCTTCACGTTTCT
>NW_018397753.1:17764-18039 GCF_002168275.2 Theobroma umbraticum | reverse complement strand
TGCCAATGAATGCTTTTTTCTTCACGTTTCTCAAGGTAAACATTCAATTATAGTTTGTTTTAATGATAAATACTAAAAAATTTGACTTAAAATCAATTATGAGATTATAAAACCTTTTATAGTGACTACTAAAGCTTTTGAAGGAATGTGTGATTGTAAATAGATTTTTTTTACCAATGAATGTCTTTTTCTCTATGTGTCACGCGGTAGAAATTCAATTGTAATCTGTTTTAACTAATAATATAAAAGCAATTGAACTTAAAATCAATTATGAG
>NW_018397753.1:17617-17743 GCF_002168275.2 Theobroma umbraticum | reverse complement strand
AGTAATAAGGCTTTTAAAGGAATAAAAGACTATAAATAGACTTTTCTTGTCAATCAATGTCTTTTTTTCACGTTTCTAAAGGTAGATATTCAAGTATAATCTGTTTTAACTAAGAATGTAAAGAAA
>NW_018397753.1:16925-17297 GCF_002168275.2 Theobroma umbraticum | reverse complement strand
AAAGCGAGTACTAAGGCTTTTGAAGGAATGAGTGACTATAAACGGAATTTCCTTGCCAATGAACGTCTTTTTCATCACGTTTCTTAAAGTAGACATTCAATTATAGTCTGTTATAACCAAAAATGTAAAAAGATTTAACTTAAAATCAATTATGAGATTATAAAACTATCTAAAGCGAGTAATCAGACTTTTGAAGGAATGGTAGACTATAAATGGACTTTTCTTTTAAATAATTGGGTCTTTTTACACAATTCTTGAGGTAAGAATTCGATTATAGTCTGTTTTAATCAAAAATATAAAAAATTCAACTTAAAGTCCATTATGAGATTATAAAACCACTTAAAGCAAGTAATAAGGCTTTTAAAGGAATGG
>NW_018397753.1:16543-16677 GCF_002168275.2 Theobroma umbraticum | reverse complement strand
AGTTAATATCAATTATGAGATTACAAAACCATTTAAAGCGAGTAATAAGGCTTTCGAAAGTATGGGAGATTATAAATGGACTTTTCTTCCAAATAAATAGGTTTTTTCGCATGTTTTCAAAGGTAGGCATTCAA
>NW_018397753.1:16443-16533 GCF_002168275.2 Theobroma umbraticum | reverse complement strand
ATGTAGCAAAAACTGTAAAAAATTCAATTTAAAATTAATTATGAGATTAGAAAACCATTGAAAGTGAGTAATAAGACTTTTGAAAGAATG
>NW_018397753.1:16216-16343 GCF_002168275.2 Theobroma umbraticum | reverse complement strand
AGTAATAAGGCTTTTAAAGGAATGAGAGACTATAAATAGACTTTTCTTGTCAATCAATGTCTTTTTCTTCACATTTCTAAAGGTAGATATTCAAGTATAATCTGTTTTAACTAAGAATGTAAAGAAA
>NW_018397753.1:15787-15955 GCF_002168275.2 Theobroma umbraticum | reverse complement strand
AACCTTTTAAAGCGAGTACTAAGGCTTTTGAAGGAATGAGTGACTATAAATGGAATTTCCTTGCCAATGAATGTCTTTTTCATCACGTTTCTTAAAGTAGACATTCAATTATACTCTGTTATAACCAAAAATATAAAAAAATTTAACTTAAAATCAATTATGAGATTA
>NW_018397753.1:15501-15642 GCF_002168275.2 Theobroma umbraticum | reverse complement strand
TAGACTATAAATGGACTTTGCTTTTAAATAATTGGGTCTTTTTACACAATTCTCGAGGTAAGAATTTGATTATAGTCTGTTTTAATCAAAAATATAAAAAATTCAACTTAAAGTCAATTATGAGATTATAAAACCACTTAA
>NW_018397753.1:15174-15303 GCF_002168275.2 Theobroma umbraticum | reverse complement strand
TAAAGCGAGTAATAAGGCTTTTGAAAGTATGGGAGATTATAAATGGACTTTTCTCCCAAATAAATAGGTTTTTTTGCATGTTTTCAAAGGTAGGCATTCAATTATAGTTTGATGTAGCAAAAACTGTAA
>NW_018397753.1:14864-15025 GCF_002168275.2 Theobroma umbraticum | reverse complement strand
AAATGGACTTCTCTTACCAATGAATGCCTTTTTCTTTACATTTCTTGAGGTAGATGCTCAATTATAATCTTTTTTGACTAAAAATATTGAAAAAATTAAACTTAAAATTAATTTAGAGATTATAAAACCATTTAAAGTGAGTAATAAGGCTTTTGAAGGAT
>NW_018397753.1:14706-14854 GCF_002168275.2 Theobroma umbraticum | reverse complement strand
TAAATGGAACTTTTTTACCAATGAATGCCTTTTTCTTCACGTTTCTGGAGGTAGTTATTCAATTATAATCAACTTTAACTAATAATGTGAAAAAAATTGAACCTAAAATCAATTATGAGATATAAAACTATTTAAAGTGAGTAAAAAG
>NW_018397753.1:14413-14554 GCF_002168275.2 Theobroma umbraticum | reverse complement strand
AGGCTTTCGAAAGAATGGATGACTATAAATGGACTTTTCTTGCCAATGAATCCTGTTTTCTTCATGTTTCTCAAGGTAAACATTCAATTATAATTTGTTCTAACTAATAATATAAAAAAAATTGAACCTAAAATCAATTAT
>NW_018397753.1:14262-14403 GCF_002168275.2 Theobroma umbraticum | reverse complement strand
AGTCATTTAAAATGAATAATAAGGCTTTAAAAAGAATCGATGACTATAAATGGACCTTTCTTGCCAATTAATGCCTTTTCCTTTACGTTTCTCAAGGTAGACGTTCCATTATAATCTGTTTAAACTAAACGTGTAGAAAAA
>NW_018397753.1:14033-14162 GCF_002168275.2 Theobroma umbraticum | reverse complement strand
AAGCCTTTTTACTCTCTTTAAATAGTTTTATAATCTCATAATTGATTTTAGGTTTAATTTTTTTAGCATTATTAATTAAAGCTGATTATAATTGAATCTCTACCTCGAGAAACGTGAAGAAAAAGACAT
>NW_018397753.1:13472-13557 GCF_002168275.2 Theobroma umbraticum | reverse complement strand
ACCTTGAAAAACATGAAGAAAAAAGGGTTCATTAACAAGAAAAGTCCATTTATAGCCATCCATTCTTTCAAAAGCCTTATTACTC
>NW_018397753.1:13305-13462 GCF_002168275.2 Theobroma umbraticum | reverse complement strand
ATTTTATAATCTCATAATTGATTTGAAGTAAATGTTTTTTAAATTTTTTATTAAAACAGAATGTAATTGAATGTCTACTTTGAGAAACGTGAAGAAAAAAGCATTCATTGCTAAGAAAAGTCTATTTATAGTCTCTCATTCCTTCAAAAACATTTTT
>NW_018397753.1:13125-13295 GCF_002168275.2 Theobroma umbraticum | reverse complement strand
AATAGTTTTATAATCTCATAATTGATTTTAGGTTCAATTTTTTTTAACATTATTAGTTAAAGCTGATTATAGTTGCATATCTACCTCAAGAAACATGAAGAAAAAGGCATTCATTAGTAAAAAAGTTTCATTTATAGTCACCCAATCCTTCAAAAGCCTTATTACTCGCT
>NW_018397753.1:12729-12884 GCF_002168275.2 Theobroma umbraticum | reverse complement strand
AATACCTTATTATTCATTTTAAATGACTTTATAATCTCATAATTGATTTTAGGTCAATTTTTTTTACATTATTAGTTAGAATAGATTATAATTGAATGTCTACCTTGAGAACATAAAGAACAAAGGATTCATTGGCAAGAAAAGTCCATTTATAG
>NW_018397753.1:12298-12470 GCF_002168275.2 Theobroma umbraticum | reverse complement strand
ATAATCTCATAATTGATTTTAGGTTTAATTTTTTTAACATTATTAGTTAAAGCTCATTATAATTGAATATCTACCTTGAGAAACGTAAAGAAAAAGGCATTCATTGGTAAAAAAGTGCCATTTATAGTCACTCAATCCTTGAAAAGCCTTATTACTCGCTTTAAATGGTTTG
>NW_018397753.1:12093-12198 GCF_002168275.2 Theobroma umbraticum | reverse complement strand
AATCAATTATGAGATTATTAAACCATTTAAAGCGAGTAATAAGGCTTTCGAAAGAATGGATGACTATAAATGGGCTTTTCTTGCCAATGAATCCTTTTTTCTTCA
>NW_018397753.1:11910-12083 GCF_002168275.2 Theobroma umbraticum | reverse complement strand
GGTAAACATTCAATTATAATCTGTTCTAACAAATAATATAAAAAAAATTGAACCTAAAATCAATTATGAGATTAGAAAGTCATTTAAAATGAATAATAAGGCTTTAGAAGGAATTGATAACTATAAATGGACCTTTCTTGCCAATGAATGCCTTTTTCTTTACGTTTCTCAAG
>NW_018397753.1:11312-11450 GCF_002168275.2 Theobroma umbraticum | reverse complement strand
ATTATGATATTATAAAACTATTTAAAGCGAGTAATAAGGCTTTTGAAAGAATGGATGACTAGAAATGGACTTTTCTTGCCAATGAATCCTTTGTTTTTTATGTTTCTCAAGGTAGACATTCAATTATAATCTGTTCTA
>NW_018397753.1:11165-11302 GCF_002168275.2 Theobroma umbraticum | reverse complement strand
TAAAAAAAATTGAACCTAAAATCAATTATGAGATTATAAGGTCATTTAAAATGAATAATAAGGTATTAGAAGGAATCGGAGACTATAAATGGACCTTTCTTGCAAATGAATGCCTTTTTCTTTACGTTTCTCAAGGT
>NW_018397753.1:10839-11155 GCF_002168275.2 Theobroma umbraticum | reverse complement strand
TTATAATCTGTTTAAACTAAACCTGTAGAAAATATTGAACATAAAATCAATTTAGAGATTAAAAAACCATTTAAAACGAGGAATAAGGTTTTTGAAGGATTTTGTGACTATAAATCAAACTTTTTTACCAATGAATGTCTTTTTCTTCACGTTTCTTGACGTAGATATGTAATTATAATCAACTTTAACTAATAATGTTAAAAAAAATTGAACCTAAAATCAAATATGAGATTATAAAACTATTTAAAGCGAGTAAAAAGGCTTTTGAAGGAAAGAGAGACTATAAATAGACTTTTCTTACCAATGAATGCTTTTT
>NW_018397753.1:10718-10829 GCF_002168275.2 Theobroma umbraticum | reverse complement strand
TCTCAAGGTAGACATTCAATTACATTCTGTTTTAATAAAAACTATAAAAAAAAAATTACTTAAAATCAATTATGAGATTATAAAACCATTTAATGCGAGCAATAAGGCTTT
>NW_018397753.1:10139-10517 GCF_002168275.2 Theobroma umbraticum | reverse complement strand
TAAAGTCATTTAAAATGAATAATAAGGCATTAGAAGGAATCGGTGACTATAAATGGACCTTTCTTGCCAATGAATGCCTTTTTCTTTATGTTTCTCAAGGTAGACATTCCATTATAATTTGTTTAACCTAAACCTGTAGAAAAAATTGAACATAAAATCATTTTAGAGGTTATAAAACCATTTAAAGTGAGTAATAAGGCTTTTGAAAGATTGATAGATTATAAATGAAATTTTTTTACCAATGAATGTCTTTTTTTTTCACGTTTCTCGAGGTAGAGATTCAATTATAATCAGCTTTAACTAATAATGTTAAAAAAATTAAATCTAAAATCAATTATGAGATTATAAAACTATTTAAAGAGAGTAAAAAGGCTTTTG
>NW_018397753.1:9862-9968 GCF_002168275.2 Theobroma umbraticum | reverse complement strand
GTTTTAATAAAAAATGTAAAAACAATTTACTTAAAATCAATTATAAGATTATAAAACCGTTTAAAGCGTGTAGTCACCTATTCCTTCAAAAGCATTATTACTCGCT
>NW_018397753.1:9736-9852 GCF_002168275.2 Theobroma umbraticum | reverse complement strand
TTATAATCTTATAATTGATTTTAAGTTAAATTTTTTAATATTTTCAGTTAAAACAGACTATAATTTAATATTTACCTTGAGAAACATGAAAAAGACATTCATTAACAAGAAAAGTC
>NW_018397753.1:9611-9726 GCF_002168275.2 Theobroma umbraticum | reverse complement strand
CACCCATTACTTCAAAAGTCTTATTTCTCGCTTTAAATTGTTTTATAATTTCATAATTAATTTTGAATTAAATTTTTTAACATTTTTAGTTAAAACAGACTATAATTGAATGTTT
>NW_018397753.1:9493-9601 GCF_002168275.2 Theobroma umbraticum | reverse complement strand
ACATGAAGAAAAAGGCATTCATTGGCAAGAAAAGTCTATTTATAGTCAATCATTCCTTCAAAAGCCTTATTATATGCTTTAAATAGTTTTATAATCTCATAATTGATT
>NW_018397753.1:9312-9483 GCF_002168275.2 Theobroma umbraticum | reverse complement strand
TTTTTTTACATATTTTATTAAAAAAGACTATAATTGAATGCCTGCCTCTAGAAACCTATAGAAAAAGTAATTCATTGAGAAGAAAAGTCCATTTATAGTCATCCATTTCTTCAAAAACCTTATTACTCGCTTTAAATTATTTTATAGTCTCATAATTGATTTTAAGTTGAA
>NW_018397753.1:8958-9192 GCF_002168275.2 Theobroma umbraticum | reverse complement strand
TCACTCATTCCTTCAGAAGCCTTATTACTTGCTTTAAATTATTTTATAATCTCAGAATTGATTTTAAGTTGAATTTTTTTATATTTTCGGTTAATACAGACTATAATTGAATATTTACCTCGAGAAACATGAAGAAAAACGCATTCATTTGCAAGAAATGTCCATTATAGTCACCCATTACTTCAAAAGCCTTGTTACTCACTTTAAATGATTTTATAATCTCAAAATTGATTT
>NW_018397753.1:8846-8948 GCF_002168275.2 Theobroma umbraticum | reverse complement strand
GTTTTTACATTTTTGGTTAAAATAGACTATAATTAAATACCTACCTCTAGAAACGTGTAAAAAAAGCTATTCATTAAGAAGAAAAGTCCATTTATAGTCACC
>NW_018397753.1:8679-8836 GCF_002168275.2 Theobroma umbraticum | reverse complement strand
AAAGTCTTATTGCTCGCTTTAAATTATTTTATAATCTTATAATTCATTTTAAGTTAAAATTTTTTACATTTTTGGTTAAAACAGACTATAATTAACTGTCTACCACTAGAAACATGAAGAAAACGTCATTCATTGGCAAGAAAAGTCTATTTATAGT
>NW_018397753.1:8443-8579 GCF_002168275.2 Theobroma umbraticum | reverse complement strand
AAGACTTTTGAAGGAATAGGTAACTATGAATGGACTTTTCTTCTCAATGAATAGCTTTTTTTACACTTTTCTAGCGGTAGGTATTTAATTATAGTCTATTTTAACCAAAAATGTAAAAAAATTTAACTTAAAATCA
>NW_018397753.1:7891-8133 GCF_002168275.2 Theobroma umbraticum | reverse complement strand
TAAAACAATTTAAAGCGAGTAATAAGATTTTTGAAGGAATGGATGACTATAAATAGACTTTTCATCTCAATGAATGACTTTTTCTATAGGTTTCTAGAGGTAGGCATTCAATTATAGTCTTTTTTAATAAAATATGTAAAAAAAATTACCTTAAAATCAATTATGAGATTATAAAACTATTTAAAGCATATAATAAGGTTTTTGAAGGAATGGTTGACTATAAATAGACTTTTCTTGCCAAT
>NW_018397753.1:7499-7650 GCF_002168275.2 Theobroma umbraticum | reverse complement strand
TATAAAATAATTTAAAGCGAGTAATAAGGCTTTTGAAGGAATAAGTGACTATAATGTTGGTCCCAAATAAATGTGCTAAAGGGGGATGAATAGCACCTTTTGGCTCTTACTAAATTTGACCTCTCTTTGGGGGTAAGTTTAAGTGCAATGA
>NW_018397753.1:7230-7347 GCF_002168275.2 Theobroma umbraticum | reverse complement strand
ACTAAATCACTATAAATGGTGAAATTTCTAAGCTTTCACCAAGCTTTTACAATAACTTTTCATAGGCTCAACCACAACCTTCAACAATGGTTTTTCCTAGGATCAACCAAAACCCAA
>NW_018397753.1:7046-7130 GCF_002168275.2 Theobroma umbraticum | reverse complement strand
GTTGGATAATCAAGGGAGTTGGTTGGATAAAACTCAAAAGAAAAGTTGGCGAGTTCAAATAAATCGTGAAATAGAGGACACTTA
>NW_018397753.1:6944-7036 GCF_002168275.2 Theobroma umbraticum | reverse complement strand
AGACAGTGTTAGTCGACTAAGAGCTTTTTGCCAGAAATCGAGTTCAGAGATAGAAACGACTTAATCGACTAAGAAGTTTTGTTAGTCGACTA
>NW_018397753.1:6638-6934 GCF_002168275.2 Theobroma umbraticum | reverse complement strand
GCTAGAAACTGAGTTCAGAGACAGAGCCTACTGCAAGAAACTAGGTTCAGAGATAGAGACGACTTAGTCTACTAAGTGATAGCGATTAGTCGACTAAGAGCATTCTGTCTAACAGTTTGAACTAAATGCTGAAAGACAAACTAACGGCAAGAATTGCTCCTAAATTATTTTCAACGGTCAAAATCTGTCTAGCTACCATCAGAGTTGATTTTCAAGTATAAAAAGCCCTCCCAACAGTCATAAATCAGTTTTAAAGGCTTCCAAGATCAAAAAGAGCTCCAAAATCTCAAAAACTC
>NW_018397753.1:6075-6206 GCF_002168275.2 Theobroma umbraticum | reverse complement strand
TCATTGCACTTAAACTTACCCCCAAAGAGAGGTCAAATTTAGTAAGAGCCAAAAAGTGCTATTCATCCCCCTTTAGCACATTTATTTGGGACCAACATTATAGTCACCTATTCCTTCAAAAGCCTTATTAC
>NW_018397753.1:5960-6065 GCF_002168275.2 Theobroma umbraticum | reverse complement strand
TTATTTTATAATCTCATAATTGATTTTAAGTTAACTTTTTTAATATTTTCGGTTAAAATAGACTATAATTGAATATTTACCTTGAGAAACATGAAAAAGACATTC
>NW_018397753.1:5547-5784 GCF_002168275.2 Theobroma umbraticum | reverse complement strand
ATTGGCAAGAAAAGTCTATTTATAGTCAACCATTCCTTCAAAAACCTTATTATACGCTTTAAATAGTTTTATAATCTCATAATTGATTTTAAGGTAATTTCTTTTACATATTTTATTAAAAAAGACTATAATTGAATGCCATTCATTGAGATGAAACCTATAGAAAAAGTCATTCATTGAGATGAAAAGTCCATTTATAGTCATCCATTCCTTCAAAAATCTTATTACTCGCTTTAA
>NW_018397753.1:4943-5064 GCF_002168275.2 Theobroma umbraticum | reverse complement strand
TGTTTTTACATTTTTGGTTAAAATAGACTATAATTAAATACCTACCTCTAGAAAAGTGTAAAAAAATCTATTCATTGAGAAGAAAAGTCCATTCATAGTTACCTATTCCTTCAAAAGTCTT
>NW_018397753.1:4650-4806 GCF_002168275.2 Theobroma umbraticum | reverse complement strand
TGAAGAAAACGTCATTCATTGGCAAGAAAAGTCTATTTATAGTCATCTATTTTTTCAAAAGCCTTATCACACGCTTTAAATAGTTTTATCATCTCATAATTCATTTTTTAAGTTACATTTTTTTACATTTTTGGTTAAAACAGACTATAATTAAAT
>NW_018397753.1:4364-4550 GCF_002168275.2 Theobroma umbraticum | reverse complement strand
AGGAATGAGTGACTATAAATAGACTTTTCTTCTCAATTAATTGCTTTTTCTACATGTTTCTCGCGGTTGGCATTTAATTATAGCCTGTTGTAAGCAAAAATGTAAAAAAATTCAACTTAAAATCAATTATGTGATGATAAAATCATTTAAAGTGTGTAATAAGGCTTTTGAAGAAATGTGTGACTA
>NW_018397753.1:4113-4225 GCF_002168275.2 Theobroma umbraticum | reverse complement strand
CTATAAATGGATTTTTTTTACCAATAAATATTTTTTTCTACACGTTTCTCGAGATAAGCATTCAATTATAATCTGTTTTAATAAAAAATATAAAAAAATTCAACTCAAAATC
>NW_018397753.1:3536-3692 GCF_002168275.2 Theobroma umbraticum | reverse complement strand
AGGAATGGGTGACTATAAATGGACTTTTCTTCTTAATGAATAGCTTTTTTACCATGTTTCTAGAGGTAGGTATTTAATTATAGTCTATTTTAATCAAAAATGAAAACAAATTCAACTTAAAATCAATTTTGAGATTATAAAACCATTTAAAGTGAG
>NW_018397753.1:2999-3146 GCF_002168275.2 Theobroma umbraticum | reverse complement strand
AACAATTTAAAGCGTATAATAAGGCTTTTGAAAGAATGGTTGACTATAAATAGATTTTTCTTGCCAATGAATGCCATTTTCTTCATGTTTCTATCGGTAAACATTCAATTATAGTCTGTTTTAACTAAAAATGTTAAAAAATTTAAT
>NW_018397753.1:2730-2925 GCF_002168275.2 Theobroma umbraticum | reverse complement strand
CAATTATAGTCTGTTTTAACCAAAAATATTAAAAAATTTAACTTAAAATCAATTTGAGATTGTAAAATAATTTAAAGCTAGTAATAAGGATTTTGAAAGAGTAGGTGACTATAATGTTGGTCCCAAATAAATGTGTTAAAGGGGGATGAATAGCACTTTTTGGCTCTTACTAAATTTGACCTCTATTTGGGGGTA
>NW_018397753.1:2046-2167 GCF_002168275.2 Theobroma umbraticum | reverse complement strand
GATGAAGTTCTTAACTTTGTTACAAAGATTAGAGTGAAGTGTAGAAAGTATGCATGGAGTTTTTGAAATTTTTGAGCTCTTTTTGATCTTGGAAGCCTTTAAAACTGATTTATGACTGTTG
>NW_018397753.1:1780-1946 GCF_002168275.2 Theobroma umbraticum | reverse complement strand
ATTACTTGCTTTAAATGGTTTTATCATCTCATAATTGATTTTAAGTTCAATTTTTTAAATTTTTCCTTAAAACAGACTATAATTGAATGCCAACCTCGAGAGACATATAGAAAAACCCAATTATTTGAAACAAAAGTCTTTTTATAGTCACCCATTCCTTCAAAAG
>NW_018397753.1:1685-1770 GCF_002168275.2 Theobroma umbraticum | reverse complement strand
CGCTTTAAATGGTTTTATAATCTCCTAATTGATTTCAAGTTGAATAGTTTCAGATTTTTGGTTAAAACAGACTATAATTGAATGT
>NW_018397753.1:1289-1675 GCF_002168275.2 Theobroma umbraticum | reverse complement strand
AAATGTGAAGAAAAAAGCATTCATTGGTAAGAGAAGTCCATTTATAGTCTCTCATTCCTTCAAAAGCCTTATTATTCGCTTTAAACGATTTTATAATGTCATAATTAATTTTAAGTTCAATTATTCTTTCTTTTTGGACAAAACAGATTATAATTGAATGTCTACGTCGAGAAACGTGAAGAAAAGGACATTCTTTGGTAAAAAAAGTCTATTTATAGTCACACATTTGTTCAAAAGCCTTATTACCCACTTTAAATGGTTTTATTATCATAAAATTGATTTTATTTTTAATTTTTTGATTTTTGGTTAAAACAAACTATAATCGAAAGTCTACCTCAAGAAACATATAGAAAAATAAATTCATTGGCAAGAAATATCCGTTATAG
>NW_018397753.1:1181-1279 GCF_002168275.2 Theobroma umbraticum | reverse complement strand
CTTCAAAAGCCTTATTACTCACTTTAAATAGTTTTATAATTTCACAATTGATTTTAATTTTAATTTTTTTATATTTTTGGTTAAAACAGACTATAATT
>NW_018397753.1:1077-1171 GCF_002168275.2 Theobroma umbraticum | reverse complement strand
ATCGAGAAACGTGAAGAAAAAGGCATTCATTAGTAAGAAAAGTCCATTTATATTTATCTATTCCTTCAAAAGCTTTTTTACTCACTTTAAACGA
>NW_018397753.1:516-913 GCF_002168275.2 Theobroma umbraticum | reverse complement strand
AAAGTCCATTTATAGTCTCTCATTCCTTCAAAAGCCTTATTGCTCACTTTAAGTGGGTTTATAATCTCATAATTACTTTTTAGTTAATTTTTTTTATATTTTTATTTAAAACAAACTATAATTGAATATCTACGTCGAGAAACGTTAAGAAGAAGGCATTCATTGGCAAGAAAAGTACATTTATAGTCACCTATTCCTTCAAAAGGCGTATTACTCGCTTTAAATGGTTTTATAATCTGATAAGTGATATTAAGTTAAATATGTTCTATTTTTTGTTAAAACAAACTACAATTGAATGTTTGCTCTGAAAAACATGTAAAAAAACCCATTTGTTTAGAAAAAAAGTCCATTTATAGTCGCTCATTCTTTTAAAAGCCTTATTACACACTTTAAATAG
>NW_018397753.1:368-506 GCF_002168275.2 Theobroma umbraticum | reverse complement strand
TTAAAATTGATTTTAAGTTTAATTGTTTTTACTTTTTTGGTTAAAACAGATTATAATTGAATATCTTTATTGGGAAACATGAAGAAAAAGATATTCATTGGTAAGAAAAGACTAGTTATAGTCACCCGTTCCTTTAAA
>NW_018397753.1:193-358 GCF_002168275.2 Theobroma umbraticum | reverse complement strand
CTCGCTTTAAATGGTTTTATAATGTCACAATTGATTTTAAGTTAAATTTTTAACATTTTTCATTAAAACAGACTATAATTGAACACCTATCTTAGGATGTGCATACAAAAATCTAATTATTTAAAGGAAAAGTCCATTTATAGTCTCTCATTCCTTCAAAAACCT
>NW_018397753.1:0-183 GCF_002168275.2 Theobroma umbraticum | reverse complement strand
TTTAAACAGTTTTATTATCTCAAAATTAATTTTATGCTCAACTATTTTTTACATTTTTAGTTAAAATAGACTATAATTAAACCTATACCTTAGGAAACGTGAACAAAAAAGCATTCATTGGTACGAAAAGTCACTCATTCCTTCAAAAGCTTTATTACTCGCTTTAAATGATTTTATAATCTC
>NW_018397752.1:17653-17799 GCF_002168275.2 Theobroma umbraticum | reverse complement strand
AACATGAAGAAAAAGATATCCATTGACAAGAAAAGTCCATTTATAGTCACTCATACCTTTAGAAGCCTTGTTACTCACTTTAAATGTTCTTATAATTTTACAATTGATTTTACGTTGTATTTTTTATTTTTTTTATTAAAACAGAT
>NW_018397752.1:16948-17071 GCF_002168275.2 Theobroma umbraticum | reverse complement strand
AAATATATTCATTGGTAAGAAAAGTCCATTTATAGCCACTCATGCCTTCGAAAATCATTTACTCACTCTAAATAATTTTATAACCTCATGGATCATTTTAAGTTAAATATTTTTATATTTTTT
>NW_018397752.1:16229-16938 GCF_002168275.2 Theobroma umbraticum | reverse complement strand
ATTATAATTGAATGTTTACCTCAAGAAATATGAAGAAAAAGATATCCATTGGCAAGAAGAGTACATTGATAGCCACCTATGCCTTCGAAAGCCTTATTACTCGCTTTATATGAATTTACAACCTCATAATTGAGTTTAAATTAAATTTTTTTATATTTTTTATTGAAACAGGTTATATACTCGCTTTAAATATTTTTATAATCTCGTAATTAATTTTAAATTAAATTTTGTTACGTTTTCTATTAAAACAGATAATAATTGAATGTCTGCCTCAAGAATGATGAAGAAAAAGATAACCATTGCAAGAAAAGTTCATTTATAATCACCCATGCCTTCAAAAGCCTTAGTACTCGCTTTAAATATTTTTATAATCTTATAATTGATTTTAAGTCTAATTTTCTTATATTTTTTTATTAAAAAAGATCATAATTGTATTTCTACCTCAAGAAACATGAAGAAAGAGATATCTATTGGCAAGAAAAGTCCATTTATTAACACCCATGACTTCGACAGCTTTATTACACGCTTAAAATGATTTTATAATTGCATAATTGATTTTAAGTTAAATTTTTTTATATATTTTTTTAAAACATATTATAATTGAACATCTACCTGGAGAAACATGAAAAAAAAGATATCTATTGGCAAAAAAAGTCCATTTATAGTCCCCCATACCTTCAAAAACCTTATTACTCGCTTTTAATGATTT
>NW_018397752.1:16087-16219 GCF_002168275.2 Theobroma umbraticum | reverse complement strand
ATAATTGATTTTAAGTTGAATTCTTTTACATTTTTTATTGAAATAGATTATAATTGAATATTTATCTTGATAAACATTGAGAAAAAGATATCCATTGGCAAGAAAAGTCCATTTATAGTCACCCATGTCTTC
>NW_018397752.1:15522-15944 GCF_002168275.2 Theobroma umbraticum | reverse complement strand
GAAACGTGAAGAAAAAGATATCCATTGCCAAGAAAGGTCAATTTATAGTCTTTCAAGCCTTCGAAAGCCTTATTACTCTCTTTAAATGCTTTTATAATCTCCTAATTGATTTTAAATTGAATTTTGTTACGTTTTCTTTTAAAACAGATAATAATTGAATGTTTACTTTAGGAAACATGAAAAAAAACATATCTATTGGTAAGAAATGTCCATTTATAGCCACTTATGCCTTCGAAAGCTTTATTACTCACTTTAAATGATTTTATAACCTTATAACTGATTTTAAATTAAATTGTTTTATATTTTTTATTAAAACAGATTATAATTGACTGCCTACCTTGAGAAACGTGAAGAAAAATGTATCCATTGACAAGAAAAGTCCATTTATAGCCACCCACGCCTTCGAAAGCCTTATTACTCAC
>NW_018397752.1:15357-15512 GCF_002168275.2 Theobroma umbraticum | reverse complement strand
TTTATAAGCTCATAATTGATTTTGAGTTAATTTTTTTTATATTTTTTATTAAAATAGGTTATAATTGAATATCTATCTTGAGAAATGTAAAAAAAAAAAGATATCCATTAGCAAGAAATGTCCATTTATAGCCACCCATACCTTCGAAAGCTTTA
>NW_018397752.1:14750-15143 GCF_002168275.2 Theobroma umbraticum | reverse complement strand
ACTCGCCTTAAATATTTTTCTAATTTCATAATTGATTTTAAGTTGCATTGTGTTTACATTTTTTATTAAAACATATTTTAGTTGAATGTCTGTCTCGAGAAATGTGAAAAAAAGATATCTATTGACAAAAAAAGTCCATTTATAGTCATCCAAGCCTTCAAAAGCCTCATTAGTCGCTTTAAATATTTTTATGATCTCAGAATTGGTTTTAGATTGAATTGTGTAATGTTTTTTGTTAAAATAGATAATAATTGAATATCTGTCTCAAGAAACATGAAGAAAAAGATATCCATTATTAAGAAAAGTTCTTTTATAGTCACTCATGCCTTCAAAAGCCTTATTACTCACTTTAAATGTTTTTATAATTCTATAATTGATTTGAAGTTGAATTTT
>NW_018397752.1:14603-14740 GCF_002168275.2 Theobroma umbraticum | reverse complement strand
TTATTAAAACAGATTATAATTGTATATCTCTCTTAAGAAACATGAAGAAAAAGATATCCACTGGCAAGAAAAGTCTATTTATAAACACCCATGACTTCGAAAGCCTTATTACACGCTTTAAATGATTCTATAATCGT
>NW_018397752.1:11226-14276 GCF_002168275.2 Theobroma umbraticum | reverse complement strand
CGAAAGCCTTATTACTCGCTTTAAATGATTTTATAACCTCATAATTGGTTTTACATTAAATTTTTTTATTAAAATAGATTATAATTGAATGTCTACATTGAGAAATATAAAGAAAAAGATATCCATTCGTAAAAAAGATAGCTACCCATGCCTTCGAAAGCCTTATTACTTGCTTTAAATGATTTTATAACCTCATAATTAATTTTAAGTTGAATTTTTTTTATATTTTTTATTAAAATAAATTATAATTGAATATCTACCTCGAGAAACATGAAGAGAAATATATCCATTGGTAAGAGAAGTTCATTTATAGTCACCCATGCCTTTAAAAGCCTTATTACTCACTTTAAATGTTTTTATAATCTTATAATTGATTTTCAGTTGAATTCTTTTATATTTTTTATTAAAACAGATTATAATTAAATGTCTACTTTGAGAAACGTGTAGAAAAAGATATCCATAGGCAAGAAAAGCCCATTTATAGTCACCGACACCTTCAAAAGTCTTTTTACTCGCTTTAAATGTTTTTATAATCTTATAATTGATTTTAAGTTGAATTTTTTTATATTTTTTATTAAAGCAGATTATAATCGAATATCTACCTCGAGAAATGTGAAGAGAAAGATACCCATTGACAAGAAAAATCTATTTATAGCCACCCATGCCTTCAAAAGCCTTATTACTCACTTTAAATATCTTTATATTCTTATAACTAATTTTAAGTTGAATTTTTTTATATTTTTTATTAAAACATATTATAATTGAATGTCTACATTGAGAAATATATAAAAAAAAGATATCCATTGGCATGAAAAATCTATTTATAGTCACTTATACCTTCAAAAGCCTTATTACTCATTTTAAATGTTGTTATAATTTCATAATTGATTTTAAGTTAAATTTTTTTACATTTTTGGCTAAACAGATAATAATTTATTATCTGCCTTAGGAAACGTGAAGAAAAAATTATCCATTGGCAGGAAAAGTCCACTTATCATCACCTATGTTTTAAAAAGCCTTATTACTCGCTTTAAATAATTTTATAATCTCATAATTGATTTTAAGTTGAATTTTGTTACGTTTTTAGTTAAAACAGATAATAATTGAATATCTACCTCAGAAAACATGATGAAAAAGGTATCCATTAGTAAGAAAAGTCCATTTATAGTCATGCATGCCTTCAAAAGCCTTATTAATCGCTTTAAATATTTTTATAATTTCATAATTGATTTTAGATTGAATTTTTTTAGGTTTTTTGTTAAAACAGATAATGACTGACTGTTTACCTCAAGAAACATGAAGAAAAAGATATCTATTAGTAGGAAAAGTCCTTTTATAGTCACTCATGTCTTCAAAACCCTTATTACTCGCTTTAAATGTTTTTATAATCTTATAATTTATTTTAAGTTAAATTTTTTTATATTTTTTATTAAAACAGATTATAATTGAATGTTTACCTTGAGAAATGTGAGGAAAAAGATATCCATTGATGAGAAAAATCTATATATAGTCACCCATGCCTTTGAAAGCCTTATTACTCATTTTAAATATTACTATAATCTCATAATTAATTTTAAGTTAAATGTTTTTATATTTTTGGCTAAAACAGATAATAATTTAATGTCTGCCTTAGGAAACATGAAGAAAAAGATATCCATTGGTAAGAAAAATCTATTTATAGCCACCTATGCCTTCGAAAGCCTTATTACTCGCTTTAAATGATTTTATAACCTCATAATTAATTTTAAGTTAAATTTTTTTACATTTTTATATAAACTAGATTATAATTAAATGTCTACCTCAGGAAATATGAAGAAAAAGATATTCATTGGTAAAAAAAGTCCATTAATAGTCACCCACGCCTTCAAAAGCCTTACTACTCGCTTTAAATTATTTTATAATCTCATAATTGATTTTAAATTAAATTTTTTTATATTTTTTGTTAAAACAGGTAATAATTGAATGTCTGCTTTAGGATACATAAGGAAAAAAATATCCATTAGCAAGAAAAGTTCATTTATAGTCACGCTTGTCTTCAAAAGCCTTATTACTCACTTTAAATGTTTTCATAATCTGATAAATTATTTTAAGTTAAATTTTTTTATATTTTTTATGAAAATAGATTATAATTATATGTCTATCTCGAGAAACATGAAGAAAAATATATCCATTGATAAGAAAAGTCCATTTATAGTTAACCAAGTCTTCGAAAGCCCTATTACTCTCTTTAAATGTTATTATAATCTCATAATTTATTTTAAGTTAAATTTTTTTATATTTTTATTAAAACAGATTGTAATTCAATGTCGGCCTTGAGAAACGTGTAGAAAAAGATATCTATTAGCAAGAAAGGTCCATTTATAATCACCCACGCCTTCAAAGCCTTTTTACTCGCTTTAAATGTTTTTATAACCTTATAATTGATTTTAAGTTAAATTTTTTTATATTTGTTATTAAAATAGATTATAATTGAATGTTTACTATGAGAAACGTGAAGAAAAAGATATCCATTGCTAAGAAAAGTCCATTTATAGTCATCCATACCTTCGAAAGCCTTATTACTCACTTTAAATAGTTTTATAAACTTATAATTGATTTTAAGTTGAATTCTTTCATATTTTTTATTAAAACATATTATAATTAAATGTCTGCCATAGGAAACGTGAAGAAAAAGATATTCATTGGCAAGAAAAGTTTATTTATACTCACCCAAACTTTCAAAAGCCTTTTTACTCGCTTTAAATATTTTTATAATCTCATAACGGATTTTAAGTTAAATTTTTTTACATTTTTTGTTAAAATAGATAATAACTAAACGTCTGTCTCGAAAAACGTGAAGAAAAAGATATCCATTAGTAAGAAAAGTCCATTTATAGATACCCATACCTTCGAAAGCCTTATTACTCGCTTTAAATGCTTTTGTAATCTCATAATTGATTTAAAATTAGATTTTTTTTATGTTTTTAGTTAAAACAGATAATAATTGCATGTTTACCTTAGGAAACGTGAAGAAAAAGATATCTATTGGTAAGAGAAGTCCATTTATAGTC
>NW_018397752.1:11140-11216 GCF_002168275.2 Theobroma umbraticum | reverse complement strand
CAAAAGCCTTATTACTTGCTTTAATTATTTTTATAATCTTATAATAAATTTTCAGTTGAATTTTTTTATATTTTTT
>NW_018397752.1:7484-11130 GCF_002168275.2 Theobroma umbraticum | reverse complement strand
ATTATAATTAAATGTCTACCTTCAGAAACATGAAGAAAAAGATATCCATTGACAAGAAAAGCCCATTTATAGCCACCCACGCCTTCAAAATCCTTTTTACTTGCTTTAAATGTTTTTATAAACTTATAATTGATTTTAAGTTGAATTCTTTTATATTTTTAATTAAAACATATTATAATTAAATGTCTACCTCAGGAAACATGAAGAAAAAGATATTCATTGGAAAGAAAGTCCATTTATAGTCACCCATGCCTTCAAAAAACTTATTACTCGCTTTAAATATTTTTATATCCTGATAATTGATTTTAAGTTGAATTGTTTTACTTTTTTCGATAAAACAGATTATAATTGCATGTCTACCTCAGGAAACGTGAAGAAAAAGATATCCATTGGTATGAAAAGTCAATTTATAGGCACCCACGCCTTCAAAACCCTTATTACTCATTTTAAATGATTTTCTAATTTCATAATTGATTTTAAGTTAAATTTTTTTACATTTTTTATGAAAACATATTATAATTGAATGTCTACCTTGAGAAACTTGAAGAAAAAGATATCCATTGACAAGAAAATTCCATTTATAGTCACCCATGCCTTCAAAAGACTTATTACTCACTTTAAATGTTCTTATAATCTCATAATTGATTTTTAGTTAAATTTTTTTATATTTTTTATGAACACAGATTATAATTGAATGTTTACCTCAAGTAACATGAAGAAAAAGATATTCATTAGCAAGAAAAGTCTATTTATAGTCACCCATGACTTCGAAAGCCTTATCACTCGCTTTAAATGATTTTATATTCTCATAATTGATTTTAAGCTGAATTGTTTTATATTTTTCACTAAAACATATTATAATTAAATGTCTACCTTGGGAAACGTGAAGAAAAAGATATCCATTTGTAAGAAAAGTCCATTTATAGACACCCACGCCTTCAAAAGCCTTTTTACTCGTTTTAAATATTTTTATAAACTTATAACTGATTTTAAGTTGAATTCTTTTATATTTTTTATTAAAACAGATTATAATTCAATTCTTGCCTCAGAAAACGTAAAGAAAAAGATATTGATCAGTAAAAAAAGTCCATTTATAGTCACCCATGCCTTCGAAAAACTTATTACTCGCTTTAAATATTTTTATATCTTGATAATTGATTTTAAGTTGAATTGTTTTACATTTTTCATTAAAACAGATTATAATTGAATGTCTACCTCAGGAAACGTGAAGAAAAAGATATCCATTGGTAAGAAAAGTCCATTTATAGCCACCCACTCCTTCAAAACCCTTATTACTCATTTTAAATGATTTTATAATTTCATAATTGATTTTAAGTTGAATTGTTTTACATTTTTTATGAAAACAGTATACAATTAATTGTCTACCTTGAGAAACGTGAAGAAAAAAATTCTTTGGCAAGAAAAGTCTATTTATAGTCACATACACCTTCAAAAGCCTTTTTACTCGCTTTAAATCTTTTTATAATCTCATAATTGATTTTAAATTAAATTTTCTTGCGTTGTTAATCAAAACAGATAATAATTAAATGTCTACCTTAGGAAACCGGAAGAAAAAGATATCCATTGGCAAGAGAAGTCCATTTATGGTTACCATGCCTTCAAAAGCCTTATTCTCGCTTTAAATGTTTTTATAATATGATAATTAATTTTAAGTTAAATTTTTTTATATTTCTTATTAAAACATATTATAATTGAATGTCTACCTCAAGAAACATGAAGAAAAAAATATCCATTGACAAGAAAAGTTCATTTATAATCATCCATGACTTTGGAAGCCTTATTACTGGCTTTAAATGATTTATAATCTCATAATTGATTTTAAGCTGATTTTTTTTACATTTTTTATTAAAACAGATTATAATTGAATGTCCACCTTAGGAAACATGAAGAAAAAGATATTCATTGACAAGAAAAGTCCATTTATAGCCACTCACGTCTTCAAAAGCCGTTTTACTCGCTTTAAATATTTTTATAAACTTATAATTGATTTTTAGTTGAATTTTTTTATATTTTTTCTTAAAACAGATTATAATTAAAAGTGTGCCTCAAGAAACATGAAGAAACTGATATCCATTGGCAAGAAAAGTCCATTTATAGTCACATACGCCTTCAAAAGCCTTTTTACTAGCTGAAAATCTTTTTATAATCTCATAATAGATTTTAGGCTGATTTTTTTTATATTTTTGATTAAAATAGATAATAATTGAATGTTTGCCTCGAGAAACATGAAGAAAAGATATTCATTGGTAAGAAAAGTCCATTTACAATCACCCATACTTTCAAAAGTCTTCTACTCTCTTTAAATGTTTTTATAATCTCATAATTGATTTTAAGTCAATTTGTTTTACATTTTTGGTTAAAACAGAGAACAAGTGAATGTCTACGTCAAGAAACGTAAAGAAAAAGATATCCATTGGCAAGAAAAGTCCATTTATACTCACCCATGCCTTCAAAAGCCTTATTACTTGCTTTAAATATTTTTATAATCTCATAATTGATTTTAAATTAAATTTTTTTATTCTTTTAGTTAAAATAGATAATAATTGAATGTCTGTCTTAGGACATATGAAGAAAAAGATATCCATTGGCAAAAAAAGTCCATTTATAGTCATGCGTGCCTTCAAAAGCTTTATTTCTCGCTTTAAATGTTTTTATAATCTGATAATTGATTTTAAGTTTTTTTTTTTTATATTTTTTATTAAAACAGATTATAATTGAATTTCTACCTCAAAAAACATGAAGAAAAGGATATTCATTGGCAAAAAAAGTCCATTTATAGTCACCCATGACTTCAAAAGTCTTATTACTCGCTTTAAATGATTTTATAATCTCTTAATTGATTTTAAGCTGAATTTTTTTATATTTTTCATTAAAACAAATGATAATTAAATATCTACCTCAGGAAATATAAAGAAAAATATATCCATTAGCAAGAAAAGTCCATTTATAGCCACCCACGGCTTCACAAGCCTTTTTATTCTCCTTAAATATTTTTATAAACTTATAATTGATTTTAACATGAATTCTTTTATATTTTTTTTCTTAAAACAGATTATAATTAAATATCTACCTTAGTAAACATGAAGAAAAAGATATCCGTTGGCAAGAAAAGTCCATTTAAAGTCACCCATGCTTTTAAAAGCCTTATTACTCGCTTTAAATATTTTTATAATCTTGTAATTGATTTTAAATTGAATTTTTTTATGTTTTTACTTAAAACAGATAATAATTGAATGTCTGCCTTAGGACAAATGAAGAAAAAGATATCCATTGGCAAGAAAAGTCTATTTATAGTCATGCATGCCTTCAAAAGTCTTATTTCTTGCTTTAAATATTTTTATAATCTGATAATTGATTTTAAGTTAAATTTTTTTATATTTTTATTAAAACAGATTATAATTTAAAGTCTACCTCTAGAAACCCGAAGAAAAATATATCCATTAGCAAGAAAAGTCCATTTATAGTCACCCATGATTTCGAAAGCCTTATTACTCGCTTTAAATGATTTTATAATCTCAAAATTAATTTTAAGTTGAATTTTTTTATATTTTTTATTAAAACGGATTATAACTGAATGTCTACCTTAAGAAACGTGAAGAAAGAGATATCCATTGATAAGAAAAGT
>NW_018397752.1:7090-7384 GCF_002168275.2 Theobroma umbraticum | reverse complement strand
AGGCTGATTTTTTTTATATTTTTGATTAAAATAGATAATAATTGAATGTTTGCCCTGAGAAACGTGAAGAAAAGATATTCATTGGTGAGAAAAGTCCATTTACAATCACCCATGCTTTCAAAAGTCTTCTACTTTCTTTAAATGTTCTTATAATCTCATAATTGATTTTAAGTCAATTTTTTTACATTTTTGATTAAAACAGATACCAATTGAATGTCTACGCCGAGAAACGTAAAGAAAAAGATATCCATTGGCAAGAAAAGCCTTATTACTCGCTTTAAATATTTTTATAAT
>NW_018397752.1:6762-7080 GCF_002168275.2 Theobroma umbraticum | reverse complement strand
ATTTTAAATTGAATTTTTTTATATTTTTAGTTAAAATAGATAATAATTGAATGTCTACCTCAAGACACATGAAGAAAAAGATATCCATTGGTAAGAAAAGTCCATTTATAGTCATGCATGCCTTCAAAAGCTCTATTTTCGCTTTAAATGTTTTTATAATCTGATAATTGATTTTGAGTTAATTGTTTTATATTTTTTGTTAAAATAGATTATAATTGAATGTGTACCTCAAGAAACATGAAGGAAAAGATATCCATTGGCAAAAAAAGTCCATTTATAGTCACCCATGACTTCGAAAGTCTTATTACTCGCTTTAAA
>NW_018397752.1:6223-6742 GCF_002168275.2 Theobroma umbraticum | reverse complement strand
TGATTTTAAGCTGAATTTTTTTATATTTTTCATTAAAACAAATGATAATTAAATGTCTACCTCAGGAAACGTAAAGAAAAATATATCCATTGGCAAGAAAAGTCTATTTATAGCCACCCACGGCTTAACAAGCGTTTTTATTCTCCTTAAATATTTTTATAAACTTATAATTTATTTTAACTTGAATTCTTTTATATTTTTCTCTTAAAACAGATAATAATTGAATGTCTGCCTCAGGACAGATGAAGAAAAAGATATCCATCGGCAAGAAAAGCTTATTTATAGTCATGCATGCCTTCAAAAGCCTTATTTCTCGCTTTAAATATTTTTATAATCTGATAATTGATTTTAGGTTAAATTGTTTTATATTTTTATTAAACAAATTATAATTGAATGTCTACCTCAAGAAACCCGAAGAAAAATATATCCATTGGCAAGAAAAGTCCATTTATAGTCGCGTATGATTTCAAAAGCCTTATTACTCGCTTTAAATGATTTTATAATCTCAAAATTAATTTT
>NW_018397752.1:5888-6164 GCF_002168275.2 Theobroma umbraticum | reverse complement strand
CTTGAGAAACGTGAAGAAAAAGATATCTATTGGTAAGAAAAGTCCATTTATAGTAACCCACGCCTTCAAAAGCCTTTTTACTCATTTTAAATCTTTTTATAATCTCATAATGTCTGCCTCAAGAAACATGAAGCAAAAAGTTATCTATTGGCAAGAGAAGTCCATTTATAATCACAATGCCTTCTAAAGCCTTATTGCACGCTTTAAATATTTTTATAATCTTATAATTGATTTTCAGTTAAATTTTTTTATATTTTTTATTCAAACAGATTATAA
>NW_018397752.1:5759-5878 GCF_002168275.2 Theobroma umbraticum | reverse complement strand
ACCTCAAGAAACATGAAGAAAAAGATATCCATTGGCAAAAAAAGTCTATTTATAGTTGCCATGACTTCAAAAACTTTATTACTCGCTTTAAATGATTTTATAATCTCATAATTGATTTT
>NW_018397752.1:5246-5725 GCF_002168275.2 Theobroma umbraticum | reverse complement strand
TTATAATTGAATATCTACCTCGAGAAACATGAAGAAAAAGATATCCATTGGCAAAAAAGTCCATTCATAGCCACCAATGCGTCCAAAAGCCTTTTTACGTGCCTTAAATGTTGTCATCAACGTATAATTGATTTTAAGTTGAATTTTTTTTATTTTTTATTAGAATAGATTATAATAAAATTCTTACCTCAAGAAACGTTAAGAAAAAGATATTCATTGGTAATAAAAGTTTATTTATAGTCACCCATGCCTTCGAAAGCCTTATTGCTCGCTTCAAATATTTTTATAACCTGATAATTGATTTTAAGTTGAATTTTTTATTAATATAGATTATAATTGAATCTCTACCTCAAGAAATGTGAAGTAAAAGATATCCATTGGTAAGAAAAGTCCATTTATAGTCACCATATCTTCGAAAGCCTGATTACTCGCTGTAAATTATTTTATAACCTCATCATTGATTTTAATTTGAATTTTTT
>NW_018397752.1:5141-5236 GCF_002168275.2 Theobroma umbraticum | reverse complement strand
AGTAACACATATTATAATTGAATGTCTACCTCAAAAAATGTGAAGAAAAATATATCCATTGGTAAGAAAAGTCTATTTATAGTCATCCATGCCTT
>NW_018397752.1:4566-4681 GCF_002168275.2 Theobroma umbraticum | reverse complement strand
TTAAATATTTTTATAATCTCATAATTGATTTTAAATTAAATTTTTTTATGTTGTTGGTTAAAATAGATATTAATTGAATGTCAACTTTGGGAAACCTGAAGAAAAAGATATTCAC
>NW_018397752.1:4161-4556 GCF_002168275.2 Theobroma umbraticum | reverse complement strand
AGTCCATTTATTGTCACCCGCGCCTGCAAAAGCCTTTTTAGTCCCTTTAAATGTTTTTATAATCTCAAAATCGATTTTAAGTCGATTTTTTTTATATTTTTTGTTAAAACAGATAATAATTGAATGTCTAACTTGGAAAACGTGAAGAAAAAAAATCATTGGCGAGAAAACTCCATTTATAGTTATCCATGCCTTCAAAAGCCTTATTACTGCTTTAAATGATTTTATAAACACATAATTGATTTTAGGTTGAATTTTTTTATATTTTTGGTTAAAACAGATAATAATTTAATGTCTGTCTTAGGAAACGTGAAGAAAAAGATATCTATTGGCAGAAAAAGTATATTTATAGTCACCCATACCTTAAAATGCCTTATTACTCACTTTAAATGTTT
>NW_018397752.1:4053-4151 GCF_002168275.2 Theobroma umbraticum | reverse complement strand
ATAATTGATTTTAAATTGAATTTTGATACGTTTTTTGTTAAAACAGATAATAATTGAATGTCTGCCTCAAGAAATATGAAGAAAAAAAATCCATTGAT
>NW_018397752.1:3177-4043 GCF_002168275.2 Theobroma umbraticum | reverse complement strand
CATTTATAGTCACGCATGCCTTGAAAAGCCTTATTTTTTGCTTTAAATATTTTTATAATCTGATAATTTATTTTAAGTTAAATTTTTTATATTTTTTATTAAAATAGATTATAATTGAATGCCTACCTTGAGAAACTTGAAGAAAAAGATATCCATTGGCAAGAAAGCCATTAAGTCCCTAGGCGTCAAAAGCCCTATACTCACTTTAAATGGTTTTATAATCTCATAATTGATTTTAAATTTAATTTTGTTACATTGTTGGTTAAAACAGATAATAATCGAATGTCTGCCTCAGGAAACATGATGAAAAAGATATCCATTGGTAAGAAATGTCTATTATAGTCACCCATACCTTCAAAAACCTTATTGCTCGTTTTAAATATTTTTATAATCTTATAATTGATTTTAAGTTGAATTGTTTTTAGATTTTTTAGTAAAACATATTATAATTGAATGTCTACTTCGAGAAACGTAAAGAAAAAGATATTCATTGGGAAGAAAAGTCCATTTATAGTCACCTACGCCTTCAAAAACCTTTTTACTCGCTTTAAATGTTTTTATAATATCATAATTGATTTGAAATTGAATTTTTTTATGCTGTTGGTTAAAACAGATAATAATTGAATGTCTGCCTCAGGACACATGAAGAAAAAGATATCCATTCGTAAGAAAAGTCCATTTATAGTCATGGATGCCTTCAAAAGCTCTATTTCTTGCTTTAAATATTTTTATAATCTGATAATTAATTTTAGGTTGAAATTTTTTATATTTTTTATTAAAATAGTTTATATTGAATGTCTAACTCGAGAAACATGAAGAAAAAGATAACCATTGGTAAGAAAAGTTTATTTATAGTCACCCATGAC
>NW_018397752.1:2576-2946 GCF_002168275.2 Theobroma umbraticum | reverse complement strand
AGTTGAATTCTTTTATATTCTTTCTTAAAACAGATTATAATTAAATGTCTGCCTCAGGAAACATGAAGAAAAGATATTCATTGGCGAGAAAAGTCCATTTATCGTCACTCATGCCTTCAAAAGCCTTATTACTCGCTTTAAATATTTTTATAGTCTTGTAATTGATTTTAAATTAAATTTTTTGACGTTTTTACTTAAAATAGATAATAATTAAATGTCGACCTCGGGACATATGAAGAAAAAGATATCCATTGGCTAAAAAAGTCCATTTATAGTCTTGCATGCCTTTAAAAGCCCTATTTCTCGCTTTAAATATTTTTATAATTTGATAATTGATTTTAAGTTGAATTTTTTTATATTTTTTATTAAA
>NW_018397752.1:2356-2476 GCF_002168275.2 Theobroma umbraticum | reverse complement strand
TTTCTTGAGGTAGACATTCAATTATAATATGTTTTAATAAAAATATAAAAAAACTCAACTAAAAATTAATTTTAAGATTATAAAATCATTTAAAACGAGTAATAAGGCTTTCGAAGTCAT
>NW_018397752.1:1957-2346 GCF_002168275.2 Theobroma umbraticum | reverse complement strand
AAATGGACTTTTCTTGTCAATGGATAACTTTTTTTTCAGGTTTCTCAAGGTAGATATTCAATTATAATATGTTTTCATAAAAAATATAAAAAAATTTAACCTAAAATCAATTATCAAATTATAAAAATATTTAAAGCGAGAAATAGGGCTTTTGAAGGCATGCATGACTATAAATGGACTTTTTTTGTCAATGGATATCTTTTTCTTCATATGTCATGAGGCAAACATTTAATTATTATCTATTTTAAGTAAAAACATTAAAAAATTCAATTTAAAATCAATTACGAGACTATAAAAATATTTAAAGCAAGTAATAAGGTTTTTGAAGCCATGAGTGACGATAAATGGACTTTTCTTGTCAATGAATATCTTTTTCTTCATATTTCCTC
>NW_018397752.1:1242-1611 GCF_002168275.2 Theobroma umbraticum | reverse complement strand
GTCATGGGTGACTATAAATAAACTTTTCTTACCAATGGTTATCTTTTTCTTCATATTTCTCGAGGTAGACATTCAATATAATCTATTTTAATAAAAAATATAAAAAATTCCAACCTAAAATTATTTATTAGATTATAAAAACATTTAAAGCAAGAAATAGAGCTTTTGAAGGCATGCATGACTATAAATGAACTTTTCTTACCAATGGATATCTTTTTCTTCATGTGTCCTGAGGCAGACATTTAATTATTATCCATTTTAACCAACAGCGTTAAAAAATTTAATTTAAAATCAATTATGAGATTATAAAAATATTTAAAGCGAGTAAAAAAGTTTTTGAAGGCGTAGGTGACTATAAATGGACTTTTC
>NW_018397752.1:941-1232 GCF_002168275.2 Theobroma umbraticum | reverse complement strand
ATATCTTTTTCTTCACGTTTCTTGAAATAGACATTCAATTATAATATGTTTTACTAAAAAATCTAAAAAAATTCAACTTAAAATCAATTATAAGATTATAAAAACATTTAAATCGAGTAATAAGGTTTTTGAAAGAATGGGTGACTATAATGAACATTTCTTACCAATGGATATCTTTTTCATCATGTTTTCTGAGGCAGACATTCGATTATTATCTGTTTTAACCAACAATGTGACAAAATTTAATTTAAAATCAATTATGAGATTATAAAAACATTTAAAGCGAGTAAT
>NW_018397752.1:634-827 GCF_002168275.2 Theobroma umbraticum | reverse complement strand
TGCCAATGGATATCTTTTTCTTCAAGTTTCTCAAGGTAGGCATTCAATTATAATATATTTTAATAAAAAATATAGAAAATTCAACTTAAAATAAATTATCAAATCATAAAAATATTTAAAGAAAATAATAAGATTTTTAAAGGCATGCGTGACTATAAATGGACTTTTCTTATCAATGGATTTTTTTTCTTCA
>NW_018397752.1:0-165 GCF_002168275.2 Theobroma umbraticum | reverse complement strand
TTTCAAGGTAGACATTCAATTATTATCTGTTTCAATTAAAACTATAAAAAAATCGACTTAAAATTGATTATGAGATTATAAAAACATTTAAAGGGAGTAAAAAGGCTTTTACAGGCGCGGGTGACAATAAATGGACTTTTCTTACCAGTGAATATCTTTTTCTTC
>NW_018397751.1:7901-8052 GCF_002168275.2 Theobroma umbraticum | reverse complement strand
AAGCCTTATTACTCGCTTTAAATGATTTTATAATGTCATAATTGATTTTAATTTAAATTTTTTTATATTTTTGGTTAAAACGGACTATAATTGAATATCTACCGAGAAAAACGTGAGGAGAAAAGTATTCATTGCCAAGAAAAGTCCATTA
>NW_018397751.1:7527-7662 GCF_002168275.2 Theobroma umbraticum | reverse complement strand
ACAGACTATAATTGAATGTATGCCTTAAGAAATTTGTGGAACTAGCCATTCATTGAGAAGAAAAGCCCATTTAAAATAACTCATTCCTTGAAAAGCCTTATTACTCGCGTTAAACTGTTTTATAGTCTTATAATT
>NW_018397751.1:7012-7150 GCF_002168275.2 Theobroma umbraticum | reverse complement strand
TAAATTGTTTTATAATCTCATAATTGATTTTAAGTCAATTTGTTTTATGTTATTGGTTAAAATAGGCTATAATTGAATGTCTATCTTGATAAACATGAAGAAAAAGGCATTCATGGCAAGAAAAGTCCATTTATAGTC
>NW_018397751.1:6680-6892 GCF_002168275.2 Theobroma umbraticum | reverse complement strand
TATAATCTCATAATTGATTTTAAGTTGAATTTTTTTATATTTTTGATTAGAACAGACTATAATTGAATGCCTGCCTTGAGAAACGTGTGGAACAAGCCTTTCATTAAGAAGAAAAGTTCATTTATAATCACCTATTCCTTGAAAAGACTTATTACTCGCGTTAAATTGTTTTATAGTCTCATAATTGATTTTAAGTTGATTTTTTTTACATT
>NW_018397751.1:6465-6670 GCF_002168275.2 Theobroma umbraticum | reverse complement strand
ACAGGCTATAATTGAATGTCTACCTCGAGAAATGTGAAGAAAAAGATATTCATTTGTAAGAAAAGTCTATTTATAGTCACTCAATCCTTCAAAAGTCTTATTATTCACTTTAAATTGTTTAATAATCTCATAATTGATTTTAAGTTAAATGTTTTTACTGTTTTTGTTAAAACAGACTATAATTGAATGTCTGCGTGGAGAAACG
>NW_018397751.1:6114-6308 GCF_002168275.2 Theobroma umbraticum | reverse complement strand
ATTACTTGGGTTAAATAGTTTTATAGTTTCATAATTGATTTTAAGTTGAATTTTATTACATTTTTGGCTAAAACAAGCTATAATTGAATGTCTACCTCAAGAAATGTGAAGAAAAAGGTATTCTTTTCGAAGAAAAGTCTATTTATATTCACTGATTTTTTCAAAAGTCTTATTACTCGCTTTAAATAGTTTTA
>NW_018397751.1:6004-6104 GCF_002168275.2 Theobroma umbraticum | reverse complement strand
ATTGATTTTTAGTTGAATGTTTTTATATTTTTAGTTAAAATAGACAATAATTGAATGTCTACCTCGAGAAACTTGAAGAAACAAGCATTCATTGACAAGA
>NW_018397751.1:5377-5510 GCF_002168275.2 Theobroma umbraticum | reverse complement strand
TTGAGAAGAAAAGTCCATTTATAATCACCCATTCCTTCAAAAACCTTATTACTCACGTTAAATTATTTTATAGTCTCACAATTGATTTTAAGTTGAATTTTTTTACATTTTTGGTTAAAACAGGCTATATTTG
>NW_018397751.1:5133-5284 GCF_002168275.2 Theobroma umbraticum | reverse complement strand
TACTCGCTTTAAATGGTTTAATAATCTCATAATTGATTTTAAGTTGAATTTTTCCACTACTTTTGTTCAAATAGACTATAATTGAATGTCTGCCTTAAGAAACGTATGGAACAAGCCATTCATTGGGAAGAAAACTCTATTTATAATCACC
>NW_018397751.1:4373-4498 GCF_002168275.2 Theobroma umbraticum | reverse complement strand
AAAGTTCATTGATAGTCATCTATTTCTTAAAAAGCTTTATTACTCGCTTTAAATGGTTTTATAATCGCATTATTAATTTTAAGTTAAATGTTTTTACATTTTTGGTTAAAACAGACTATAATTGA
>NW_018397751.1:3710-3833 GCF_002168275.2 Theobroma umbraticum | reverse complement strand
TTATTACTTGCTTTAAATTGTTTTATAAACTCATAATTGATTTTAAGTTGAATTTTTTTTCATTTTTAGTAAAACAGACTATAATTGAATGCTTGCCTTGAGAAACGTGTGGAACAAACCATT
>NW_018397751.1:3298-3429 GCF_002168275.2 Theobroma umbraticum | reverse complement strand
TTTATAATCTCATAATTGATTTTAAGGTGAATTTTTTTACTTTTTTGGTTAAAACAAACTATAATTGAATGCATGCCTCAAGAAACGTGTAGAAAAAACCATTCATTCAGAAAAAAAGTCCATTTATAGTC
>NW_018397751.1:3107-3288 GCF_002168275.2 Theobroma umbraticum | reverse complement strand
TCAAAAGCTTTATTACTCGCTCTAAATGGTTTTATAATCCCATAATTGATTTTAAGTTGAATTGTTTTTATATTTTTAGTTGAAACAGACTACAATTGAATGTTTACCTTGAGAAACGTGAAGAAACAAGCCTTCATTGACAAGAAAAGTCCATTTATAGTCACCCATTCCTTCAAAAGCC
>NW_018397751.1:2987-3083 GCF_002168275.2 Theobroma umbraticum | reverse complement strand
ATAATCTCATAATTGATTTTAAGTTAAATTTTTTTACATTTTTGGTTGAAACAAACTATAATTCAATGTCGACTTAGAGAAACATGAAGAAAATAG
>NW_018397751.1:2554-2908 GCF_002168275.2 Theobroma umbraticum | reverse complement strand
TCTCATAATTGATTTTAAGTTGAGTGTTTTTACATTTTTGGTTAAAATAGACTATAATTGAATGCCTTCCTTAAAAAACGTGTAGAAAAAGCCTTTCATTTAGAAGAAAAGCTCATTTATGGTCACGGATTCCTCCAAAAGCCTTATTACTCGCTGTAAATTGTTGTATAATCTCATAATTGATTTTAAGTCAATTTGCTTTACATTATCAGTTAAAATAGGCTATAATTGAATGTCTATCTCAAGAAATGTGAAGAAAAATGCATTCATTGGCAAAAAAAGTCCATTTATAGTCATCTATTCTTTTAAAAGCCTTATTACTCCCGTTAAATTATTTTATAATCTCATAATTGA
>NW_018397751.1:2101-2544 GCF_002168275.2 Theobroma umbraticum | reverse complement strand
AATTTTTTTATATTTTTAGTTAAAAAAACTATAATTGAATACTTGCCTTGAGAATTGTGTGGAACAAGCCAGTCATTGAGAAGAAAAGTCCATTTATAGTCACCCATTCTTTCAAAAGCCTAATTACTCTCTTAAAATGGTTTTATAATCTCATAACTAATTTTAAGTTGAATTTTTTTACAATTTTAGTTAAAACAGACTATAATTGAATGTAAACCCCAAGAGACGTAAAGAAATAAGCATTCATTGGTAAGAAAAGTCTATTTATAGTCTCTTATTCTCTCAAAAGCCTTATTACTCGCATCAAATAGTTTTATAATCTCGAAATTGATTTTAGGTTCAATTTTTTATGCATTATTGGTTAAAACAGATTATAATTGAATGTCTAGCTCAAGAAACGTAAAGAAAAAGGCATTCATTGGCAAGAAAAGTCCATTTATAGT
>NW_018397751.1:1885-2076 GCF_002168275.2 Theobroma umbraticum | reverse complement strand
TTTAAATGTTTGTATAATCTCATAATTGATTTTAAGTTGAATTTTTTTTGCATTTTTAGTTAAAATAGACTATAATTGAATGCCTTCCTTAAGAAACGTGTAGAAAAAAGCCATTCATTGAGAAGACAAAACAATTTATAGTCACCCATTCCTTCAAAAGCCTTATTACTCATTCTAAATTGTTTTATAAT
>NW_018397751.1:1679-1875 GCF_002168275.2 Theobroma umbraticum | reverse complement strand
ATTTTAAGTTAATTTTTTTTTACATTTTTAGTTAAAACAAACTATAATTCAATATTAGCCTCAAGAAACATAAAGAAACAAGCATTCATTGACAAGAAAAGTTCATTTATAGCCACTTATTTCTTCAAAGGCCTTATTACTCGCTTTAAATAGTTTATAATCTCATAAATGATTTTTAGTTGAATTTTTTTACATT
>NW_018397751.1:1428-1669 GCF_002168275.2 Theobroma umbraticum | reverse complement strand
ACAGACTATAATTGAATGCATGCCTCAAGAAAATATGTAGAAAAACCATTCATTGAGAAGAAAAGTCTATTTATACTCACCCATTCCTTCAAAAGCTGTATTACTCGCTCTAAATAGTTTTATAATCTCATAATTGATTTAAAATGAATTTTTTTGCATTTTTGTTAAAACAAACTATAATTAAATGTCTACCTTGAGAAACGTAAAGAAACAAACATTCATTGGCAAGAAAAGTTTATTT
>NW_018397751.1:1219-1418 GCF_002168275.2 Theobroma umbraticum | reverse complement strand
ATTCCTTCAAAAGTCTTATTACTCTCTTTAAATTATTTTATAATCTAATAATTGATTTTAAGTCAATTTATTTTACGTTATTGGTTAAAACAGATCATAATTTAATATCTACCCTAAGAAACTTAAAGAAAAATACATTTATTGATAAGAAAAGTCAATTCCTTCAAAAGCCTCATTACTCTCTTTAAATGGTTTTATA
>NW_018397751.1:560-1209 GCF_002168275.2 Theobroma umbraticum | reverse complement strand
CGATTTTAAGTTAAATTTTTTTACGTTTTTGGTTAAAATATACTATAATTAAATGTTTGCCTTGAGAAACGTGTAGAAAAAGTCATTCATTGGTAAGAAAAGTCCATTTATAGTCACTCATTCCTTTAGAAGCCTTATTACTCTTTTTAAATAGTTTTATAATCTTATAATTGATGTTAAGCTGAATTTTTTTACATTTTTGGTTTAAACAGACAATAATTGAATGTATACCTCAAGAAAAAAGAAGAAAAAGACATTCATTGGCAAGAAAACTTAATTTATAGTCAACCATTCCTTCGAAAGTCTAATTACTCGCTTTAATTAGTTTTATAATCTCCTAATTGATTTTTAGTTGAATTTTTTTATATTTTTGGTTAAAACATACTATAAATGAAGGTGTACCTCGAGAAACATGAAGAAAAAAGTATTCATTGGCAAGAAAATTTCATTTATAGTCTCCTATTCCCTCAAAAGCCTGATTACTCACTTTAAATGGTTTTGTAATCTCAAAATTGATTTTAGGTTCAATTTCTTTTGGATTATTGATTAAAATATAATATAATTGAATGTCTAGCTCAAGCTACATAAAGAAAATGGCATTCATTAGTAAGAAAAGTCCATTTATAGTCACCCATTCCTTCAAAAGCCT
>NW_018397751.1:390-542 GCF_002168275.2 Theobroma umbraticum | reverse complement strand
GTTTTATAATCTCATAATTAATTTTAAGTTAAATTTTTTTACATTTTTGGTTAATACAGACTACAATTGAATTTTTACCTTGAGAAACGTGAAGAAATAAGCCTTCATTGGCAAGAAAAGTCCATTTATTGTCACCCATTCCTTCAAAAGCC
>NW_018397751.1:241-380 GCF_002168275.2 Theobroma umbraticum | reverse complement strand
CTTTAAATGGTTTAATAATCTCATAATTGATTTTAAGTTAAATTTTTTTATATTTTTAGTTGAAACAAACTATAATTGAATGTCAACTTAGAGAAACATGAAGAAAATAGCATTCATTGACAAGAAAAGTCTATTTATA
>NW_018397751.1:0-212 GCF_002168275.2 Theobroma umbraticum | reverse complement strand
TCGCTTTAAATGATTTTATAACCTCATAATTGATTTTAAGTTGAATTTTTTTACGTTTTTAGTTAAAATAAACTATAATTGAATGTTTGCCTTGAGAAACGTGTAGAAAAAACCATTTATTAGTAAGAAAAGTCTATTTATAGTCACTCATTCCTTTCAAAGCCTTATTACTCTCTTTAAATGGTTTTATAATCAGATAATTGATGTTAAGC
>NW_018397750.1:1431-1569 GCF_002168275.2 Theobroma umbraticum | reverse complement strand
CTATAAATGGGCTTTTCTTACAAATAAATGGATTTTTCTCCACGTTTCTCGAGGCAAACATTCTAGTATGATATGTGTTAACCAAAAATGTAAAATAACTCAACTTCAAATTAATTATGAGATTATAAAACCATTTAA
>NW_018397750.1:1050-1421 GCF_002168275.2 Theobroma umbraticum | reverse complement strand
AAGGCTTTTGAAGGCTTGGGTGACTATAAATGGGCTTTGTTTGCCAATGATTGGCTTTTTCTTCAGGTTTCTCGAAGCAAACATTCAATTATAATTAGTTTCAACCAAAAATGTAAAAACCATTTAGCTTAAAGTCAATTATGGGATTACAAAATCATTTAAAGCGAGTAATAAGGTTTTCGAAGGCTTGGCTGACTATAAATGGGCTTTTCTTGCCAATGAATTGGTTTTTCTTCACAGTTCTCAAGCCAAATGTTCAATTACAGTCTGTTTTAGATAACAATGTAATGAAATTCAATTTAGAATCAATTTTACGGTTATAAAACCATTTAAAGTGAGTAATAAGGCTTTCGAAGGATTGGGTGACTATA
>NW_018397750.1:716-849 GCF_002168275.2 Theobroma umbraticum | reverse complement strand
GTGACTATAAATGGGCTTTTCTTGCCAAAGAATGGGTTTTTCTTCATGTTTCTCAAGACAAATATTCAATTATAATCTGTTTTAACTAAAAATGTGAAACAATGAAAGTTAAAATCAATTTTAAGGCTATAAA
>NW_018397750.1:402-544 GCF_002168275.2 Theobroma umbraticum | reverse complement strand
AAAGTTAAATATTAAATTATAATCAGTTTTGGCCAAAACTAGAAAAAAAACTCAACTTAAAATCATTATGAGATTATAAAACCATTTCAAAAGTGTAATAAGGCTTTTGAAGGCTTGGGTGACTATAAATGGGCTTTTCTTG
>NW_018397750.1:0-184 GCF_002168275.2 Theobroma umbraticum | reverse complement strand
TAAGGTTTTTAAAGGCTTGGGTGACTATAAATGGGCTTTTCTTGCCAATGAATGGATTTGTTTTCCTGTTTCCCAAGGAAAACATTCAATTATAATTGGTTTTAACCAAAAATGTAAAAACATTCAACTCAAAATCATTTTTGAGGTTATAAAACCATTTAAAGATTGTAATAAGGCTTTTAAA
>NW_018397749.1:1042-1169 GCF_002168275.2 Theobroma umbraticum | reverse complement strand
AATGAACTTTTCTTCCCACTGAATAGTTTTTCTACACATTTCTTGATCCAGACATTCAATTATAGCCTGTTTTAATCAAAAATGTAAAAGAATTCAACTTAAAATTAATTATGAGATTATAAAACCA
>NW_018397749.1:531-748 GCF_002168275.2 Theobroma umbraticum | reverse complement strand
ATAAGGCTTTTGAAAGAATGGGTGACTATAAATGGACTTTTCTTGCCATTGAATCCGTTTTTCTTCATGTTTCTTAAGGTAGACATTCAATTACACTCTGTTTTAAAAAAAATATAAAAACATTTAGTTTAAAATCAATTATGAGATTATAAAGCCATTTAATGTGACTAATAGGGCTTTCGAAGTAATTGGTGACCAAAAATGGACCTTTCTTGCT
>NW_018397749.1:163-349 GCF_002168275.2 Theobroma umbraticum | reverse complement strand
AATCAATTATTAGATTTTAAAACCATTTAAAGCGAGTAATAAATCTTTTAAAAACATACGAGACTATAAATAAACTTTTCTTCCAAATGAATGCATTTTTTTTCCAAGTTTTCCAAGATAGACATTCAATTGTAGTCTATTTTCATGAGAAACATAAAAAATTCAACTTAAAATCAATTTTGAGAT
>NW_018397749.1:0-147 GCF_002168275.2 Theobroma umbraticum | reverse complement strand
GCGAGTAATAAGGCTTTTAAAGAAATGGGTGACTATAAATGGACTTTTCTTGTCTATGACTGTCTTTTTCTTCACGTTTCTCAAGGTATATATACAATTCTTGTCTGTTTTAATCAAAAATGTAAAATAATTAGACTTAAAATCAAT
>NW_018397748.1:1926-2532 GCF_002168275.2 Theobroma umbraticum | reverse complement strand
TTCACCAAAAATGTAAAAGAATTCAACTTAAAATTAATTATGAGATTATAAAACAATTTAAAGCGTGTAATTACGCTTTCACAACCATGACTGACTATAAATGGACTTTTCTTGGCATTGAATGGCTTTCTCCATGTTTTGCAAGGTGGACATTTAATTATAATATGTTTTAGAAAACAATACAAAAAAAATTCAACTTAAAATCAATTATGAGGTTATAAAACAATTTAAAGCGTGTAATAATGCTTTCAAAGGCTCGAGTGACAAGAAATGGACTTTTCTTACTAATGAATTGCTTTTTCTTCATGTTTTTCGAGGTATACATTTGATTATAATTTGTTTTAACAAAAAATGTAAAACAATTCTACCTAAAATCAATTATGAGATGATAAAATCATTTAAAGCGAGTAATTAGGCTTTCGAAGCCATGGGTAACAAGAAATGGACTTTTCTTGCTAATAAATAGTTTTTTTTCAGGTTTTCCAAGGTAGAGATTCAATTATAATATGTTTTAACAAACAAAGTAAAACAATTGAACTTAAAATCAATTAACAGAATATAAAATCATATACAGCGAGTAATAAGGCTTTCAAAGGCATGGGTGAC
>NW_018397748.1:1821-1916 GCF_002168275.2 Theobroma umbraticum | reverse complement strand
CTTTTCTTGCTAATGATAGCCTTTTTCTTCACATTTCCCAAGGTAGACATTCAATTATAATCTGGTTTCACAAAAAATGTAAGAAAATTCAACCT
>NW_018397748.1:1222-1656 GCF_002168275.2 Theobroma umbraticum | reverse complement strand
GTGACTATAAATGGATCTTTCTTGCCAATGATAGCCTTTTTCTTCATGTTTCCCTAGGTAGACATTTAATTATAATATGTTTTTACTAAAAACGTAAAAAAATTTAACTAGCAATCAATTATCAGATTATAAAACCATTTGAAGCGGGTAATAAGGCTTTCAAAGGCATGGGTGAATATAAATAGACTTTTCTTGCTAATAATAGCCTATTTCTTCACGTTTCTTAAGGCAAACATTTAATTATAATCTGTTTCACCAAAAATGTAAAAAATCTAACTTAAAATCAATTATGAGATTAAAAACCATTTAAAGCAAGCAATAAGGCCTTCAAAGGCTTGGGTGACTATAAATAAACTTTTCTTGCCAATGAATGGCTCTATCTTTATGTTTCCTAAGGCAGACATCCAAATATAATATGTTTTAACAAAAAATAT
>NW_018397748.1:1106-1205 GCF_002168275.2 Theobroma umbraticum | reverse complement strand
AAATCAATTATAAGATTATAAAACCATTTAAAGCAAGTAATAAGGCTTTCGAAGACATTGGTGACTAAAAATGGACTTTTCTTGCCAATGATAGCCTTT
>NW_018397748.1:528-1096 GCF_002168275.2 Theobroma umbraticum | reverse complement strand
TTCTCAAGTTAGATATTCAATTATATGCTATTTTCACCAAAAATGTAGGATTCAACTTAAAATTAATTATGACATTATAAAATCATTAAAAGCGAGCAATTAGGCATTTGAATACATGGATAACTATAAATGGATTTTTCTTACTAATGAATGGCTTTTTCTTCACATTTCCTAATGTAGACATTCAATTATAATTGGTTTTAACCAAAAATGTAAAAAACTACAACCTAAAATCAATTATGAGATTATAAAACTATTTACTGCAAGTAATTAGGCTTTCGAAGGCTTGGGTGACTAGAAATTTACTTTTCTTGCTAATGAATGGGTTCTTCTTCACATTTCTTGAGGTCGACATTTGATTTTAATCTGTTTTTACAAAAAATGTATAAACATTCAACCTAAAATCAATCATGAGATAATAAAACTATTTAAAGCATGTAATTAGGCTTTTGAAGGCATGGCTAACTGTAAATGGACTTTACTTACCAATGAATGGCTTTTTCTTCAAGTTTCCCACTGTAAAAAAATTTAACTTAAAATCAATTATCATATTATAAAACCATTTAAA
>NW_018397748.1:369-518 GCF_002168275.2 Theobroma umbraticum | reverse complement strand
AGGCTTTCGAAGGCATGGGTGGCTATAAATGGACTTTTCTTGCCATTGAATGGCTTTCTCTTTATGTTTTTTAAGACAGACATTTAATTATAATATGATTTAACTAAAAATGTAAAAAAATTCAACTTAAAATCAATTATCAGATTATA
>NW_018397748.1:198-359 GCF_002168275.2 Theobroma umbraticum | reverse complement strand
GACCGAGTAATAAGGCTTTCGAAACTATGGGTGACTACAAATGGACTTTTCTTACTAATATATGATTTTTTCTTCAAGTTTTCTAAAGTAGACATTCAATTATAATCTGTTTTAAGAAAAAATGTAAAAGAATTGAATTTAAAATCAATTATGAGATTATA
>NW_018397748.1:0-188 GCF_002168275.2 Theobroma umbraticum | reverse complement strand
AAGCGGGTAATAAGGCTTTCAAAGGCATGGATAAATATAAATGGACTTTTTTTGCTAATGATAGTCTTTTCCTTCATGTTTCCCAAGACAAACATTCAATTATAATCTGTTTTCATCAAAAATGTAAAAAAACCCAACTTAAAATCAATTATGAGATTATAAAATCATTTAAAGTGAGTAATGAGGCT
>NW_018397747.1:1245-1366 GCF_002168275.2 Theobroma umbraticum | reverse complement strand
CATTTTTCATTAAAGCAGACTATAATTGAATGTCTACCTCAAGAAACGTGAAGAGAAATATATTCATTTGCTAGAAAAGTCCATTTATAGTCATCTATTCCTTCAAAAGCCTTATTACTCG
>NW_018397747.1:1077-1235 GCF_002168275.2 Theobroma umbraticum | reverse complement strand
TCATTGGTAAGAAAAGTTCATATATAGCCTCCCAATCCTTCAAAAGGCATCTTACTAGCTTTAAAGGGTTTTATATGCTAACAATTGATTTTAAGTTGAATTTATTATATTTATGATTAAAAAAGATAATAATTGAATGTCTATTTCAAGAAATGTGA
>NW_018397747.1:827-940 GCF_002168275.2 Theobroma umbraticum | reverse complement strand
TAAGTTAAATTTTTTTACATTTTTGATTAAAACAAACAATAATTGAATGTTTATTTCGAGAAACATAAAGGAAAAAGTATTCATTATCAAGAAAAGTCCATTTATAGTCACTC
>NW_018397747.1:346-470 GCF_002168275.2 Theobroma umbraticum | reverse complement strand
TTCATTGATAAGAAAATTCTATTTATAGCCTCCCAGTCCTTCAACAGCCTTGTTACTCATTCTAAATGGTTTTATAATCTCTTAATTGATTTTGAGTTCAATTTTTTTTACATTTTTCACTAAA
>NW_018397747.1:0-216 GCF_002168275.2 Theobroma umbraticum | reverse complement strand
TATTACTTACTTTAAGTGGTTTTATAAACTAATAATTGATTTTACATTGAAGTTTTTACATTTTTGATTAAAATAGACAACAATGGAATGTCTATCTTGAGAAACATGAAGAAAAGACCATTGATTGGTAAGAAAAGTCCATTTATAGTCAAGCATTCCTTTAAAAGACTTATCGCTCGCTTTAAATGGTTTTCTAATCTCATAATTGATTTCAAG
>NW_018397746.1:2216-2417 GCF_002168275.2 Theobroma umbraticum | reverse complement strand
ATGTTTCTCATGGTAGACATTCAATTCTAGTCTATTTTAACCAAAAATGTACAATGAATTCAAATTGAATTCAATTTTCAGATTATAAAAACATTTAAAGTGAGTAATAAGGCTTTTGAAGGAATGGGTAACTTTAAATAGACTTTTCTTGCCAATAAATGCCTTTTTATTTACGTTTATCGAGGTAACTTTCAAATATAG
>NW_018397746.1:1796-1999 GCF_002168275.2 Theobroma umbraticum | reverse complement strand
ACTTTTGAGATTATAAAACCATTTAAAGTGAGTAATAAGGCTTTTGAAGTAATGTGTGACTATAAATGGACTTCTCTTACCAATGAATACCTTTTTCTTTACGTTTGTCGAGTTAGACATTCAATTATAATCTGTTTAACAAATGATATAAAAAAAATCAACTTGAAATCAATTATGGCATTACAAAACTATTTAAAGCAAGA
>NW_018397746.1:1640-1786 GCF_002168275.2 Theobroma umbraticum | reverse complement strand
TTGAAGGTATGGGTGACTATAAATGGACTCTTCTTGCTAATGAATGCTTTTTTCTTCATATTTCTCAAGGTAAACATTCAATTCTAGTGTGTTTTAACCAAAAATGTACAAAGAATTCAAATATAAATCATTTTTGTGATTATCAA
>NW_018397746.1:1472-1620 GCF_002168275.2 Theobroma umbraticum | reverse complement strand
AGGCTTTTGAAGGAATGGGTGACTATAAATGGATTTTTCTTGCCAATGAATGCTCTCTTCTTTATGCTTCTCGGGGTAGACGCTCAATTATAATATGTTTTAACCAGAAAAGTAAAAAAAAAGTTAAACTTAAAATCAATTTTGAGAT
>NW_018397746.1:1353-1462 GCF_002168275.2 Theobroma umbraticum | reverse complement strand
TTTAAAGGGATTAATAAGGCTTTCGAAGCAATGGGTCACTATAAATAGACTTTTTTTGCCAATAAATACTTTTTTCTTCATGTTTCTCATGGTAGACATTCAATTCTAG
>NW_018397746.1:776-882 GCF_002168275.2 Theobroma umbraticum | reverse complement strand
TTTCTCGAGGTAGACATTCAATTATAGTCTGTTTAACAAAAAATAGAAAAAAAATTTAAAATAAAATCAATTACGGTATTACAAAACTATTTCAAGCAAGTAATAA
>NW_018397746.1:661-766 GCF_002168275.2 Theobroma umbraticum | reverse complement strand
GGTAAGGGTGACTATAAATGGACTTTTCTTGCTAATGAATACTTTTTCTTCATGTTGTTGAAGGAAGACATTCAATCTTAGTCTGTTTTAACTAAAAATGTACAA
>NW_018397746.1:496-651 GCF_002168275.2 Theobroma umbraticum | reverse complement strand
TTTAAATCAATTTTGAAATTATAAAACCATTTAAAGTTAGTAATAAGGCTTTTAAAGGAATGGAGGACTATAAATGGACTTTTCTTGCCAATGAATGCCTATGTTTCTCGAGGTAGACATTAAATTATAGTCTGTTTAACCAAAAATATAAAAAA
>NW_018397746.1:285-486 GCF_002168275.2 Theobroma umbraticum | reverse complement strand
AAATCAATTACGGCATTACAAAATCATATAAAGCGAGTAATAAGGCTTTTGAAGTTATGGGTGACTATAAATGGACTTTTATTACCAGTGAACGCTCTCTTCTTTATGTTTCTTGGGGTAGACGTTTAATTATAATATGTTTTAACCAGAAAAGCAAAAACAATTGAACTTAAAATCAATTTTGAGATTATAAAACTATTT
>NW_018397746.1:0-132 GCF_002168275.2 Theobroma umbraticum | reverse complement strand
ACTTTTTTCTTCATGTTTCTCATGGTAGACATTCAATTCTAGTCCATTTTAACCTAAAATGTACTAAACATTCAAATTAAAATCAATTTTGAGATTATAAAACCATTTAAACTGAGTAAAAAGGCTCTTGAA
>NW_018397745.1:1297-1473 GCF_002168275.2 Theobroma umbraticum | reverse complement strand
AAATGGACTTTTCTTATCAATGAATACTTTTTTCTTCACGTTTATCAAGGCAGATATTCAATTATAGTCTATTTTAATGAAAAATGGAAAAAATTTTAAATTAAAATCAACTTTTAGATTATAAACTATTTAAAGTGAGTAATAAGACTTTTGAAGGAATGGGTAACTATAAATGG
>NW_018397745.1:997-1108 GCF_002168275.2 Theobroma umbraticum | reverse complement strand
ATTCAACTTGAAATCAATTATTAGATTATAAAACCATTTAAAGCAAGTAATAAGCCATTTGAAGGAATGGAAGGCTATAAATAGAATTTTCTTGGCAATGAATGCTTTTTT
>NW_018397745.1:583-730 GCF_002168275.2 Theobroma umbraticum | reverse complement strand
AATGAGTAATAAGGCTTTTGAAGGAATGGGAGGCTATATATAGACTTTTCTTGCCAATGATTGCTTTTTTATTCACTTTTCTCAAGGCAGACATTCAATTCTAGTCTATTTGAGTGAAAAATGTAAAAAAATTGAAATTAAAATTAA